>NW_026099320.1:0-300000 GCF_024542735.1 Bombus huntii
ACAACCATTTAAGCGTCGAAACAATCAAAATATCTCGCAAATCGCGAAGATTTCGAAAATTTTAGCGAAAAATAGCCGTCATTTTCTTCCCGTTGGAGATATTTCGACGTTTAAGCACTCGTTGAACTCCATTTCACAGTGCTAATGCAATGCACAACGTTTAAGCGTCGAAACAATCAAAATATCTCGCAAATCGCGAAGATATCGAAAATTTTAGCGAAAAATAGCCGTCATTTCCTTCCCGTTGGAGATATTTCGACGTTTAAGCACTCGTTGAACTCCATTTCACAGTGCTAATGCAATGCACAACCATTTAAGCGTCGAAACAATCAAAATATCTCGCAAATCGCGAAGATTTCGAAAATTTTAGCGAAAAATAGCCGTCATTTCCTTCCCGTTGGAGATATTTCGACGTTTAAGCACTCGTTGAACTCCATTTCACAGTGCTAATGCAATGCACAAGGTTTAAGCATCGAAACAATCAAAATATCTCGCAAATCGCGAAGATTTCGAAAATTTTAGCGAAAGATAGCCGTCATTTTCTTCCCGTTGGAGATATTTCGACGTTTAAGCACTCGTTGAACTCCATTTCACAGTGCTAATGCAATGCACAACGTTTAAGCGTCGAAACAATCAAAATATCTCGCAAATCGCGAAGATTTCGAAAATTTTAGCGAAAAATAGCCGTCATTTCCTTCCCGTTGGAGATATTTCGACGTTTAAGCACTCGTTGAACTCCATTTCACAGTGCTAATGCAATGCACAACGTTTAAGCGCCGAAACAATCAAAATATCTCGCAAATCGCGAAGATTTCGAAAATTTTAGCGAAAAATAGCCGTCATTTCCTTCCCGTTGGAGATATTTCGACGTTTAAGCACTCGTTGAACTCCATTTCACAGTGCTAATGCAATGCACAACGTTTAAGCGTCGAAACAATCAAAATATCTCGCAAATCGCGAAGATTTCGAAAATTTTAGCGAAAAATAGCCGTCATTTCCTTCCCGTTGGAGATATTTCGACGTTTAAGCACTCGTTGAACTCCATTTCACAGTGCTAATGCAATGCACAACGTTTAAGCATCGAAACAATCAAAATATCTCGCAAATCGCGAAGATTTCGAAAATTTTGATGAAAAATAGCCGTCATTTCCTTCCCGTTGGAGATATTTCGACGTTTAAGCACTCGTTGAACTCCATTTCACAGTGCTAATGCCATGCACAACCATTTAAGCGTCGAAACAATCAAAATATCTCGCAAATCGCGAAGATTTCGAAAATTTTAGCGAAAAATAGCCGTCATTTCCTTCCCGTTGGAGATATTTCGACGTTTAAGCACTCGTTGAACTCCATTTCACAGCGCTAATGCAATGCACAACCATTTAAGCGTCGAAACAATCAAAATATCTCGCAAATCGCGAAGATTTCGAAAATTTTAGCGAAAAATAGCCGTCATTTCCTTCCCGTTGGAGATATTTCGACGTTTAAGCACTCGTTGAACTCCATTTCACAGTGCTAATGCAATGCACAACCATTTAAGCGTCGAAACAATCAAAATATTTCGCAAATCGCGAAGATTTCGAAAATTTTAGCGAAAAATAGCCGTCATTTCCTTCCCGTTGGAGATATTTCGACGTTTAAGCACTCGTTGAACTCCATTTCACAGTGCTAATGCAATGCACAACCATTTAAGCGTCGAAACAATCAAAATATCTCGCAAATCGCGAAGATTTCGAAAATTTTAGCGAAAAATAGCCGTCATTTCCTTCCCGTTGGAGATATTTCGACGTTTAAGCACTCGTTGAACTCCATTTCACAGTGCTAATGCAATGCACAACCATTTAAGCGTCGAAACAATCAAAATATCTCGCAAATCGCGAAGATTTCGAAAATTTCGATGAAAAATAGCTGTCATTTCCTTCCCGTTGGAGATATTTCGACGTTTAAGCACTCGTTGAACTCCATTTCACAGTGCTAATGCAATGCACAACCATTTAAGCGTCGAAACAATCAAAAGTACCTCGCAAATCGCGAAGGTTTCGAAAATTTTAGCGAAAAATAGCCGTCATTTCCTTCCCGTTGGAGATATTTCGACGTTTAAGCACTCGTTGAACTCCATTTCACAGTGCTAATGCAATGCACATCCATTTAAGCGTCGAAACAATAAAAATATCTCGCAAATCGCGAAGATTTCGAAAATTTTACTGAAAAATAGCCGTCATTTCCTTCCCGTTGGAGATATTTCGACGTCTAAGCACTCGTTGAGCTCCATTTCACAGTGCTAATGCAATGCACAACCATTTAAGCGTCGAAACAATCAAAATATCTCGCAAATCGCGAAGATTTCGAAAATTTTAGCGAAAAATAGCCGTCATTTCCTTCCCGTTGGAGATATTTCGACGTTTAAGCACTCGTTGAACTCCATTTCACAGTGCTAATGCAATGCACAACCATTTAAGCGTCGAAACAATCAAAATATCTCGCAAATCGCGAAGATTTCGAAAATTTTAGCGAAAAATAGCCGTCATTTCCTTCCCGTTGGAGATATTTCGACGTTTAAGCACTCGTTGAACTCCATTTCACAGTGCTAATGCAATGCACAACCATTTAAGCGTCGAAACAATCAAAATATCTCGCAAATCGCGAAGATTTCGAAAATTTTAGCGAAAAATAGCCGTCATTTCCTTCCCGTTGGAGATATTTCGACGTTTAAGCACTCGTTGAACTCCATTTCACAGTGCTAATGCAATGCACAACGTTTAAGCATCGAAACAATCAAAATATCTCGCAAATCGCGAAGATTTCGAAAATTTTGATGAAAAATAGCCGTCATTTCCTTCCCGTTGGAGATATTTCGACGTTTAAGCACTCGTTGAACTCCATTTCACAGTGCTAATGCAATGCACAACCATATAAGCGTCGAAACAATCAAAATATCTCGCAAATCGCGAAGATTTCGAAAATTTTAGCGAAAAATAGCCGTCATTTCCTTCCCGTTGGAGATATTTCGACGTTTAAGCACTCGTTGAACTCCATTTCACAGTGCTAATGCAATGCACAACGTTTAAGCGTCGAAACAATCAAAATATCTCGCAAATCGCGAAGATTTCGAAAATTTTAGCGAAAAATAGCCGTCATTTCCTTCCCGTTGGAGATATTTCGACGTTTAAGCACTCGTTGAACTCCATTTCACAGTGCTAATGCAATGCACAACGTTTAAGCGTCGAAACAATCAAAATATCTCGCAAATCGCGAAGATTTCGAAAATTTTAGCGAAAAATAGCCGTCATTTCCTTCCCGTTGGAGATATTTCGACGTTTAAGCACTCGTTGAACTCCATTTCACAGTGCTAATGCAATGCACAACGTTTAAGCATCGAAACAATCAAAATATCTCGCAAATCGCGAAGATTTCGAAAATTTTGATGAAAAATAGCCGTCATTTCCTTCCCGTTGGAGATATTTCGCCGTTTAAGCACTCGTTGAACTCCATTTCACAGTGCTAATGCAATGCACAACCATTTATGCGTCGAAACAATCAAAATATCTCGCAAATCGCGAAGATTTCGAAAATTTTAGCGAAAAATAGCCGTCATTTCCTTCCCGTTGGAGATATTTCGACGTTTAAGCACTCGTTGAACTCCATTTCACAGTGCTAATGCAATGCACAACCATTTAAGCGTCGAAACAATCAAAATATCTCGCAAATCGCGAAGATTTCGAAAATTTTAGCGAAAAATAGCCGTCATTTCCTTCCCGTTGGAGATATTTCGACGTTTAAGCACTCGTTGAACTCCATTTCACAGTGCTAATGCAATGCACAACCATTTAAGCGTCGAAACAATCAAAATATCTCGCAAATCGCGAAGATTTCGAAAATTTTAGCGAAAAATAGCCGTCATTTCCTTCCCGTTGGAGATATTTCGACGTTTAAGCACTCGTTGAACTCCATTTCACAGTGCTAATGCAATGCACAACCATTTAAGCGTCGAAACAATCAAAAGTATCTCGCAAATCGCGAAGGTTTCGAAAATTTTAGCGAAAAATAGCCGTCATTTCCTTCCCGTTGGAGATATTTCGACGTTTAAGCACTCGTTGAACTCCATTTCACAGTGCTAATGCAATGCACATCCATTTAAGCGTCGAAACAATAAAAATATCTCGCAAATCGCGAAGATTTCGAAAATTTTACTGAAAAATAGCCGTCATTTCCTTCCCGTTGGAGATATTTCGACGTCTAAGCACTCGTTGAGCTCCATTTCACAGTGCTAATGCAATGCACAACCATTTAAGCGTCGAAACAATCAAAATATCTCGCAAATCGCGAAGATTTCGAAAATTTTAGCGAAAAATAGCCGTCATTTCCTTCCCGTTGAAGATATTTCGACGTTTAAGCACTCGTTGAACTCCATTTCACAGTGCTAATGCAATGCACAACCATTTAAGCGTCGAAACAATCAAAATATCTCGCAAATCGCGAAGATTTCGAAAATTTTAGCGAAAAATAGCCGTCATTTCCTTCCCGTTGGAGATATTTCGACGTTTAAGCACTCGTTGAACTCCATTTCACAGTGCTAATGCAATGCACAAGGTTTAAGCATCGAAACAATCAAAATATCTCGCAAATCGCGAAGATTTCGAAAATTTTAGCGAAAGATAGCCGTCATTTTCTTCCCGTTGGAGATATTTCGACGTTTAAGCACTCGTTGAACTCCATTTCACAGTGCTAATGCAATGCACAACGTTTAAGCGTCGAAACAATCAAAATATCTCGCAAATCGCGAAGATTTCGAAAATTTTAGCGAAAAATAGCCGTCATTTCCTTCCCGTTGGAGATATTTCGACGTTTAAGCACTCGTTGAACTCCATTTCACAGTGCTAATGCAATGCACAACGTTTAAGCGTCGAAACAATCAAAATATCTCGCAAATCGCGAAGATTTCGAAAATTTTAGCGAAAAATAGCCGTCATTTCCTTCCCGTTGGACGTTTAAGCACTCGTTGAACTCCATTTCACAGTGCTAATGCAATGCACAACCATTTAAGCGTCGAAACAATCAAAATATCTCGCAAATCGCGAAGATTTGGAAAATTTTAGCGAAAAATAGCCGTCATTTCCTTCCCGTTGGAGATATTTCGACGTTTAAGCACTCGTTGAACTCCATTTCACAGTGCTAATGCAATGCACAACCGTTTAAGCGTCGAAACAATCAAAATATCTCGCAAATCGCAAAGATTTCGAAAATTTTAGCGAAAAATAGCCGTCATTTCCTTCCCTTTGGAGATATTTCGACGTTTAAGCACTCGTTGAACTCCATTTCACAGTGCTAATGCAATCCTCAACCATTTAAGCGTCGAAACAATCAAAATATCTCGCAAATCGCGAAGATTTCGAAAATTTTGATGAAAAATAGCCGTCATTTCCTTCCCGTTGGAGATATTTCGACGTTTAAGCACTCGTTGAACTCCATTTCACAGTGCTAATGCAATGCACAGCGTTTAAGCGTCGAAACAATCAAAATATCTCGCAAATCGCGAAGATTTCGAAAATTTTGACGAAAAATAGCCGTCATTTCCTTCCCATTGGCGATATTTCGACGTTTAAGCACTCGTTGAACTCCATTTCACAGTGCTAATGCAATGCACAACCAATTAAGCGTCGAAACATTCAAAATATCTCGCAAATCGCGAAGATTTCGAAAATTGTAGCGAAAAATAGCCGTCATTTCCTTGCCGTTGGAGATATTCCGACGTTTAAGCACTCGTTGAACTCCATTTCACAGTGCTAATGCAATGCATAGCGTTTAAGCGTCGAAACATTCAAAATATCTCGCAAATCGCGAAAATTTCGAAAATTTTAGCGAAAAATAGCCGTCATTTCCTTCCCGTTGGAGATATTTCGACGTTTAAGCACACGTTGAGCTCCATTTCACAGTGCTAATGCAATGCACAACCATTTAAGCGTCGAAACAATCAAAATATCTCGCAAATCGCTAAGATTTCGAAAATTTTAGCGAAAAATAGCCGTCATTTCCTTCCCGTTGGAGATATTTCGACGTTTAAGCACTCGTTGAACTCCATTTCACAGTGCTAATGCAATGCACAGCGTTTAAGCGTCGAAACATTCAAAATATCTCGCAAATCGCTAAGATTTCGAAAATTTTAGCGAAAAATAGCCGTCATTTCCTTCCCGTTGGAGATATTTCGACGTTTAAGCACTCGTTGAACTCCATTTCACAGTGCTAATGCAATGCACAGCGTTTAAGCGTCGAAACATTCAAAATATCTCGCAAATCGCGAAGATTTCGTAAATTTTGACGAAAAATAGCCGTCATTTCCTTCGCGTTGGAGATTTTTCGACGTTTAAGCACTCGTTGAACTCCATTTCACAGTGCTAATGCAATCCTCAACCATTTAAGCGTCGAAACAATCAAAATATCTCGCAAATCGCGAAGATTTCGAAAATTTTGATGAAAAATATCCGTCATTTCCTTCCCGTTGGAGATATTTCGACGTTTAAGCACTCGTTGAACTCCATTTCACAGTGCTAATGCAATGCACAACCATTTAAGCATCGAAACAAACAAAATATCTCGCAAATCGCGAAGATTTCGTAAATTTTGACGAAAAATAGCCGTCATTTCCTTCCCGTTGGAGATATTTCGACGTTTAAGCACTCGTTGAACTCCATTTCACAGTGCTAATGCAATGCACAACCATTTAAGCGTCGAAACAGTCGAAATAACTCGCAAATCGCGAAGATTTCGAAATTTTGATGAAAAATAGCCGTCATTTCCTTCCCGTTGGGGATATTTCGATGTTTAAGCACTCGTTGAACTCCATTTCACAGTGCTAATGCAATGCACAACCATTTAAGCGTCGAAACAATCAAAATATCTCGCAAATCGCGAAGATTTCGAAAATTTTGATGAAAAATAGCCGTCATTTCCTTCCCGTTGGAGATATTTCGACGTTTAAGCACTCGTTGAACTCCATTTCACAGTGCTAATGCAATGCACAACGTTTAAGCATCGAAACAATGAAAATATCTCGCAAATCGCGAAGATTTCTAAAATTTTGATGAAAAATAGCCGTCATTTCCTTCCCGTTGGAGATATTTCGACGTTTAAGCACTCGTTGAACTCCATTTCACAGTGCTAATGCAATGCACAACCATTTAAGCGTCGAAACAATCAAAATATCTCGCAAATCGCGAAGATTTCGAAAATTTTAGCGAAAAATAGCCGTCATTTCCTTCCCGTTGGAGATATTTCGACGTTTAAGCACTCGTTGAACTCCATTTCACAGTGCTAATGCAATGCACAACCATTTAAGCGTCGAAACAATCAAAATATCTCGCAAATCGCGAAGATTTCGAAAATTTTAGCGAAAAATAGCCGTCATTTCCTTCCCGTTGGAGATATTTCGACGTTTAAGCACTCGTTGAACTCCATTTCACAGTGCTAATGCAATGCACATCCATTTAAGCGTCGAAACAATCAAAATATCTCGCAAATCGCGAAGATTTCGAAATTTTGATGAAAAATAGCCGTCATTTCCTTCCCGTTGGAGATATTTCGACGTTTAAGCACTCGTTGAACTCCATTTCACAGTGCTAAAGCAATGCACAGCGTTTAAGCGTCGAAACAAGCATAATATCTCGCAAGTCGCGAAGATTTCGTCGATTTTGACGAAAAATAGCCGTCATTTCCTTCCCGTTGGAGATATTTCGACGTTTAAGCACTCGTTGAACTCCATTTCACAGTGCTAATGCTATGCACTACCGTTTAGGCGTCGAAACAAGCAAATATTACGTATTAATTTGTTTGTTTAAATCGATCAAATCTAAAGTTAAATTTTACTGAAAAAAATTTTTTTTTATAGTTTGAGTTTTGAATCTAATCGGAAGGGAAATAAATTGAAATGATATTATTGTGTATTTAATACTGATTTAGATTTCTAATTAATACGGTAGTTGCTGCCACCAGATGTAGTCTATGGACTATTTCAAAATATTTTATTTTTATTATTTTCTTTTACGTTTAATGGGTAGCGTTAACTGACGCCTAATGCAACTGGTAAACGAATTCCATTTTTCGGCTAACCTGCTATGCGCAGGGATGCTAGCACGGGAGAGGATTAAAGCTGGGTACAATAAATATTTTTCCTCGTTGAACAGATTTTCTATTTGAATGTAAAATTGCTTAGGTTATTATATATATATATATTTTATTAGCTGGATATATATATTTTAGTGTTGCTGGATTAGATAGGGATGTGAGATTTTTGTTGTTTTATATAAATTTATCTTTACGTTTGTTTAAAGTTAAACAATGATTCTATTCTCAAAACCCTTCACGGAAATAAGACGAGATTGATGATAGGAAGTTCTGGTTTGATTCTCGAAATTATCAGAGAAGACGAAATTTTAAAAAATTTATTTTCTTACCTTGAGGAGAAGGTGCTGTCGGGTGCCATTACTCCAGCTGCTCAGGTGATCGTCGAAGTTTGTTGGGTTTATTATTTAATCTCGAATATAGTTTTCTATCAACCTTTACTTTATTTAGCTATTTCGATACAGATTGAATAACTCGCTAACTGAATTAATACAGCAATGGGGACTTAAAATTCTTCTTTTATTTAATCGCGACTCTCTTGTCTTTACCGAAAAAACTAAAAGACCCCGAAACGCAAAATACTTATACAAATCTTTGAATGCAATAATGAGCGAACGGCAATAACAATGATCACTATAATGATGAACCAAGATTAAAGCCCACGCTCTATGTTGCTACGCTTATTTATAATGCCATCCCCACGGGATGGTGGTCCACTGGGGGTATGCTTCCGTGGGAATCAGGATGTTGCAGTTTGAATTTCTTGAAATCGTACGTGAGAGAATGCGGGTTCCATGCGTCGACTTAGTTCCTATCAGTCCTGTGCTTCTGCTGAGCTAGCATCTAGGAGACTCGAAGCATTCCATGCTGATCTAGTCCTTCCCGCGAGAATCTTCCACGTGCTGTACCGTGGGAATTATCTGTGTTTCTTCGGTGCGTGCAAGGGTTGGCGGCCGCAGCATCATTATCACTTCGATGCTCGCTCGGGCAACACGCGCGACATCCGCTGCTCTCCCGCTACAAGGACCTCCTTCTTTGAGTTATTTTTGCGTAAGTTTGGATATTCGCATATTATGGTTGTTTTTGAGATTTTAATGTTTTTCCCCTTTTGTTGTTCCTCTAGGCTTTGGTGATCGACGTTCGGACAATGTTTGCGGAGGCATTTCCATCAGAGGTTTCTTATTATATTATTTTTAGATGTATTTTGTTTTTATGTACGAAATATATATATATATATATATATATATATATATATATATATATATATATATATATATATATATATTCTATGTATCTATTATACGTTTGTTAAATATATTTAATTTTATATTTCCCCCTTTTTAATTAATTATATATATTTTTACATTTGCATTTGACAGTGTAGTCGCTCATAGAGTCTATTAAAGAAAATTGTTAACAATATGCTTTCATGATTTGTTTCTCGCGCCTGTTTTCCATTAATCCCTAATATTCCTGTCGCCATGATGCGTGTAAATCCAACATGGCTGCTCATAAATGTCATCAGTAAAGTTTTAGTAACGGGTCTTTAGTTTTGTTTGATATCGAAGTAATTTTTCGTCTGTCGCTCGTTTTTCCTTATTCTATCGCAATTAGAACATTTATTTATTAATATTGTTTTAAAGTGACAATAGTATAGCTCGTGTGAATATACGTATATACATATATGTTTATGTTGTGTGTCACTTCAATATGGTTAATGTTTTGTAATTCTTCGATTGCGCTATTTATTGTTTTGAGTAGTTTATTTTATAGAGTATTCGATAATATAAAACATATGTACTCACACATACATACATATATATATATATATATATATATATATATATATATATATATACGTATTTATATGTATATTTCTCTCGCCCGTGTAGTGTGCATACGAAATGAAATGTTAATTATTTATTTTATATTAATTTCTTTTAATAAGATAGAACACGCACAGGCACACATATATATGTATATATTTCTGGCAAGGTGATTTTCATTTAGATTCTTTAGTGATATAGTGTTGTGTACTTGAGGTTATGTGTCAATCATTTGATTTCATATATACATATATATCTTGTAGTGTGACAACATAGTATTGAAGGTTTTGTTTCTAGATTATTGTGCGTTTAGTGTGTGTTTACATATTTGTGTTTGATGGTAGAATTTCTGTACCCAATTCCTCAAGTCGTTGCGCTGTTAATTGTTTTGAGCGTTTGGGCTATCGACAGGTTGTCGCTTAGTCCCAAGTGTTGCGTTGTATGTTCTATAGTAGTTTTAGTTTAGAAAATAGATTATTTATATGTTTATGTAGAGACATGCATGTTTCGTAATGTAGTTCTTATTTTATAATTCTTTACCGGAATGCAGGCTAGTTTTAAGTATGTATCTTAGATTATCGATTTGAATCAATAATGTAGAAAGAGCATACATTAATAGTAGTTTAGTTTAGAATATAATTTATATATTTATATATAGACATGCATGTTTCGTAATGTAGTTCTTATTTTATAATTCTTTACCGGAATGTAGACTAGTTTTAAGTATGTATCTGTTTGATAGAATGCGCACACATATATATATGTTTAATACAATATTGTATGTTTTATGTATTCGTTAGACTATTAGTTTTTGACTTCGTATATACTTATATTTCATAAATTGTTAATATAGTATTGGAAGCACTGTCTCTAATATTTACTAGTTTATTACATGTCTAGCATATATGTTTATACTTATATGTAACTCTCCAAGTTGATTGATTAAAATATATTTATATATACATGTATTTCTGGCGTTTCAATTATTTCCCCTTTTGTAGTTATTCTTATTTCCCGGTTTATTTGTTTGGTTCGTAACTCGTTCAATCCATTAGCTGGTTTTATCTATTTTATTTTATACTGGTTGGATTTATTAGTCGCCCTCGTTTTGTTAATCCTTCCTTTAGTTTCGTAGCGCCGTGTGTTCGTTCGTGCATTCAAATCCTTATTCGCGCGTTTTGTATAGAATAGTTTTCTTGTTCTTGTTACGGCGCGTGCGGAGCGCGGGACGTGACACCCCCACCCTTGGAGTTCAAATTTCCAAAGGAAATTTGACTGATGGCGTCACTGAGTTCGCTCAAGGCGGATGTAGATGTCGTTGGTTGATGAGTGACTACCGGTGTTATCGTCCATCATCCCAGGATGTTTACTGTTCCAGGGACGATTGTTTTTCCTGTCGCTCCTCTGGCCAATGTGTTTAAGACTGCAATATTTCTGCCGGGAACATGACGTGGTCCCGTAGTGCGTCCAGGTCCTCTTGGGTATATATTCCGCTCATGGTCACCGACGATGGTGCTGAATATTGCCACGTTTGGCGCACGTCCGGGCGGAATTTGTGTGGTGCGATTCCCTTGCCAAACGGATAGCTCCGAGTAGCATTTTGTTGTATGTCGTACTTTTACTTGTACCGGAATGTATTTGACTATATGGACCGCTTCTCCTGCGATCAAATCCATGTGTCCTGGGTTTTGGTTATGGTGTATGCAAATTCGTCGGGCGGTAAGTTTGCCAAGCTTAAAGCGTTCTCTATTAGTTTCTTCTGTGTGGTGTATCTTTGTGTCAGTGTATCATGGTATAATGTTTTCGTTTCTCGAGTTTATCAGAAATAGGAATAACCTTTTATAGAAAAAGAAAATTTTATATTTATATATATTATATTTTTTTTCTTTCCTTTTTTTTTCTTCTTTTTTTTTCTTCTTCCCCCTTTTTTTTGTTTTTTTTTTTATTGTTAAAACCTTTGTTTTATTTTAGGTTTTACGTACTTGTTATCAGTGAAAATAAATATTATGAATACTACTTGGATTGTAACTATATACATATATGCGTACAAAATCCACTTCTACATGTTAGATATAATAATATAACAATACTACGTAGATTAATACACAATAAAATATCCTTTTACTCCGGTTATATTTATTACTAACTCTCAATTAATCTATCTTAATTATTTTCTAACCACTTTCTATATTTATCAGCTATTTTATTTCTTTTTGTTAATCTGCGAAATCCATGCATGTACACTTCCTTGTATGGTGATTGATTGTTCACGAGGTAAGTTGCACTTTCACTGTTTTCGTTATTCGTTGAACTAACACGTTTTACATTCAAACAGTAATTGGAACACTCGTAATAAACTTCTTTTCTTTTTCCAAGTTTCCGCTATCTGTGTCATTCGACGAACACTGCCACGCCTCCACAGCACCGTTATAACATTTAGCGATGCTGCTCTTTGCATTAAGGCAATTGAAGTTAATTCGTTCGTTTATTTTCAGCTGGTACATGGTGTCCCGCAAGCAGGGAGCCATATCATATTTTGCATGTAGACCTTCTTGTTTGATGATTACTTGTTTACAAGGTAACTTTCACTTCCCCTCTTTTAATTATTTATTGAATCGACACGTTGTATATTCAAACAATAATTGGAGTACACATAATAATTTTCCCTTTTTCTTTTTAGGTTTTCGCTATCTGTATTATTCGACGGACAGTGTTACACCTCCTTTTGATTTATCCATAATATAGTTATAACATTTAGTAACCTTGTATTTTGCACTGAGACAATTGAAACTAATTTATTCACTTATTTTAGGTAGCTATCATACATTGTGTTCCACGAACAACGATCCATAATCTATACTTGCACGTACACTTTCTTGTATGTTGATCACTTGTTCACAAGGTAACTTTCACTTTCACTAGTTAATTGTTCATTAAGTTAACACGTTTTATATTTAAGCAATAATTGAATCACGTATAATAATTTTCCTTTTTCCTTTTAGGTGTTCGATATCTGTATTATTCGACGAACAGCACTATAACATATACTACCGCACTACGTTGCCCACTGAAATCGCTTTATTCATTGCTTATTTCGATTATGCGCTAGTTTTAACTTGTTTAAATGCACCGTTCGCGGAATCCCTTTTACTTCGATCTTGACGTTTTGGTTCTGCAAGATTTCTAGCACTTTGTATGGTCCAGTATATTGATCGGAGAATTTTCCTTTACTGGGTTCTTTTAGTAAATATATCGAATCTCCTATTTTAAAATCTTGGGGGTTGATTCGTCGGTCGTAATATTCTTTTGATCTTAGTTTGGATTTTATCAAATTTTCTCTCGCCATTCGTTGTACGGTGTTAATTTTATCGAACAGATCTTCGAGATATTCTGCGTAAGTTGGTTCCATGTTCTCTTCGATTATTACTTCACCAGTAGGTTCTCTGGCTAGATGTCCAAAAACTAATTCGTGCGGGGAGAATTTCGTTCCTTCGTGTACAGAGGTATTATAGGAAAACATAGCTAATTCTACCCATTCGTCCCAATTTTTGGAATTTTCAATGTATAATTTGAGATATTCTATCAGCACGTGGTGAGATCTTTCGATTGAACCGTTACTTTGTGGATGATATGCCGTCGTGGTATATTGTTTGATGCGGAATCTCTTTGCTACTTTCTTCATTAGTGAGGATGTAAAGTTCGTTCCTTGATCAGTGAGAATAGCTCTCGGTGACCCGAAACGACAAATAAATCGCTTTACAAAAACGTCCGCTAAGATAGGCAGAGAGGCTGAAGAGATTCCTCCTAGTGGAATCCCAATTGAGTATTTTGTTAATAAGTCTTGGATAGTTAATATATATTCGTTTCCCTTTTGGGTTTTTGGTAATGGACCTATAATATCCATACTAACCTTATCGAACGCTTTACCTGGTGTGTCTGTAAGTACCATTGGTTGCTTTGCTTTTATTCTTGTGAGTTTCTTCAATTGACATTCCTTACATGTTCTTACGTAATCTTGAATTTCCTTTTTCATATTTTCCCAATAGTAATGTTGTCGTATTCTTTGATAAGTTTTTGTTATTCCTTTGTGTCCTGCTACGCTTGATTCATGTTTTTCTCGTATTATGTTGTTCCGCGCTTCCACAGATGGGGTAATTACTTCCCCAGTGCAAATGGTGATGGTTAAGGTTTTTTCCATAAATATTTCCTTTAATTTTCTGATTGTATATCGCCAGGGTATTGTTTCTCATTTACTGCGTCTAATAGAGATCTTAGCGAGTTTAATAAATTTTCTGGTGTTATTGGAATATTTCTATTTTCCTTTATCGGTAGGAATACAATGTATTTTCCAGAATCGTAATTCAATCTTGCTTTTTCTAACATTAAATCTTCATAACGAGGTAACTTTCCCGTTTCCTTCATTTCTAAGGCTCCTTTATCTATCGGATTGCCATGTATATCTATAAATACTACTTTATGGTCATTTACTCTCGCAATTGAGTCTCGGGTTTCTGAAATTCTTAGTTCCGCAATTATCGTAGGTCTCGTGTCCTTTTCTCGTTGTTGAATTAGTTCTGGAATTACAGTGGAGGTCTCTTTTTCGCTTGTTGTATCCGTGCCTTCTTTTTCTCGATTGGTTATTGCTCTATCTGTACTTACATCGATTTCTGCTAATGCTTGGTCTAAATATTTTATGGGGGTTTCTTCTATTGTAAAATGTTTTCGGGTAAAACCCTTTCCTTGATTTTTAGAATCACTGGATTGAGGCAAGACGTGTGGTTTAGCTTCGAATATGGGAGAGTCTTCGGTTGACGTATCTATTTCGAATCTTTTTGAGACAGGATAGCGAATCGGTGAGACTTCCTCTCTCTTTCTGATTGGTAAACAAACTTCCGGAGGTTTCCTAGATAATGCGTCTGCGTTTCCGTTCGCCCTGCCTTCTTTGTATACAATATCAAATTCGAAGTCCGATAACTTTAATTTCCATTTCCAAATTCTTGAAGTAGGATCTTTGATAGAATGCATCCACGCTAAAGGTTTATGATCGGTTACGATGGTAAACTTTCTTCCGTAAAGATACGGTCGGAAGTGCATTGCGCTGTAAACAATTGCCAGACACTCCTTTTCTATGGTAGAGTAGTTTCGTTCGGCGGGATTTAATAGCCTTGAGGCATACGCAATCGGCAAATCCTTTCCGATTGGCCCTTGACTCAGTACACCGCTTATTGCATATCCTGATGCGTCTGTAGTAAGGTTAAAGGGTTTAGAAAAGTCTGGATATTGCAGGATGGGTTTCGTCACTAACGCTGTCTTTAAATTATTGAATGCGTTTTCTTGATTTTCTGTCCATTTAAAGGGAGTATCTTTCTTTAATAGTTGTGTCAATGGTTTCGCGACCTTGGGGAAATCGGGTATAAATCTTCTGTAATATCCTGCTAGTCCCAGAAATCGTTTGATATTTTTCGCCCTCTTTGGTCGTGGAAATTTTGATACGGCTTCGACTTTCTTTGGGTCGGGTTTCACGCCATCCTCACTAATTATATGTCCTAAATAATTCACCTCGTGTCGTAAAAATTCGCACTTATCAGGTTGTAATCGTAATTTAGCTTTCCTCAGTCTTTCCATTAATTTATTAAATTTAATTTCGCGTTCTTGGAGAGACGTGGAATAAATCACTATGTCATCCAGATAGACGAATAGTTCTATTCCTTGCAGACCAGATAATATTGAATTCATCAAACGTTGAAATGTTGCTGGGGCATCTTTTAATCCAAAGGGCATTCTTTTGAATTGAAAATGCCCGTATGGTGTCGAAAATGCAGTTTTGTGGGCATCTTCCTGTGACATACGGATCTGGTGAAAGCCCGATGCCAAGTCAAACGTGGAAAAATATTTTGCACTTCCTAATTGATCCAATATTTCTGTAATGTTGGGTAGTGGGAAGGCATCGCCAATCGTTTTATCGTTCAATTTTCTATAATCGATGACTAATCTCCAGCGCTTATTTCCTTGCGAATCGGGTTTTTGAGCACAATCCATAACGGGGAGTTATATGGAGATATTGATGGTTCCACTACGTCCGTATCTAGTAGTTCTTGGACCTGTCGATTTATTTCTTCTCGATGTATTGGTGGATATCGATACTGTTTAGTATTGATGGGTATATTATCCGTTGTAATTATCCTATGTTCCAGAACTTCGGTTGCTTCCAATGTATCTCCTGGAATATGAAACCTATCTTGATTATTACGAATCAATTTTTTAGCATTTTCCTTTTCTTCTTCGTTCAAATGTTCGAGTCGTAGTAACTCATTTATTTTATCGTATCTACTTTCCTCCGATCTTAGAACTGTATTGCACGCTGTCCTAGGAAGCGGGGTGGGGGGCGGGGGGGATTTTCAAATTCTTTAATTACCATCGTTGGTGTTGTAAATACGTAATCTCTCGAAGTAGTATTTATTACTCTTATGTAACCTTTTCCTTTATGATTCCTCACAACTGCATTACCAAAATAGATTCCCTTGTTCGGCTCGATTCTTGGAATAAATCCCTCTTTTATCTCTGGATTAGCGATATTAACTGAACACGTTATTGAACTTCGCTTCGGTATAATTATTTTTTCTTTACTATCGAAGGGAATATAAATATTTCCCCATCTGATATGTTTTCCCTCATAATCTAAACGAGCCTTACAACCTGCAAAAAATTCGGATCCTAGGATTCCGTCTTGATCGATTAGCAATGAATCATCGACTATGATGAAAACCAACCGGATGGCCCGCAACCTGTATTACCGTCTGCCCTAGGGAGACCAGGCTCGTTGCCGTAATTCCTCGCACTTCGATTGATTCCTTTTCGTCGATGATGGCTGAATCGAGTAAAGCAGGTTTCTTGATAATGTTGATTTCCGATCCAGAGTCTAATAATAAACTCGTCTTAGTCTTTAGATCTGGGGAAACTATTCGTGCAGTTGGGTTCGTTGGGGAATCGTTAAATTTTATTGAAATAATTCGGAGAGGTCGCCTTCCGAATCTGAATTCAACTCCTGATGATTTTCCTTCGCCGGTTGCTTGTGCTTCACTCTTTTCCTTTTGCCTTGAGATTCTGGATTCTCTGTCTGTGACCTCGTTTGGTTGTGGGATGACTCCCCCACAATATTTAGTGGTTGTTCGTTCGATCTTATGGTCGGCATTGCGTTCGCTCTGTCTCTCGTTATGGGTGGTGGAGTCGATCTCGCGGGGGTGGCTGTCCTCGTTCTGTTTGTTGCCGTCGGCGCCGGTCGCCTGGTTGCCGCCTGTACTCTTGGGCGATTCGGCGTATCGTTCCTTCGTGGCTCGCCCCATTCTCCCGAAGGACGTGTTTGGTTTCCCGATGGTCTCGAAGCATAGGGTACGATTAATCCGGCATCTACTCGGGCTTTAAATTTGTAACAGTCTTTCACTAGATGCCCGGGTTTTTTGCAATAGTTACACGTGATATTTTGTCTTGTAGAATTCAAAAAATTCTGCGATGGAGGTAGCGATCTTCGATCTTGGCGGTTGTTCCTGATATTGTTGTTAGTGTTCGAAGGATGTGCGTTGTCGCGTCTGTAATAGTTCGAGGGTGTCGGTCGTTGGGGTCGCGTTCTATCGGTTATTTGTTTCAATTCGTGTGTTGCTTTGACGGCTTGACGATACGCATCTTCTAAAGTATGGTACCCTGCTATTTTTACTCGCACATATACCTCGTTCGGAAGTCCTTTAACGAAAGCTTCTTTCGTTTCCCAATCTATAGTATCTTGGATATCGGGGGATATGATGCCGTAGTCGCCTCTTTCTCCGTCCATTATTGCCAATCTAAGATTTCTAACGCGATCCATATAATCTAATATGTCTTCCCCGGGTCGTTGAAATATCGTTCCTAATTCCCCTTTATATTCGTTAAGAGATTTCTTTGGGCCGAATAGATCCTTTAATTTGTTTCCGAAATCGTTTAGACTCGTTAATTCTGTGTCTTCGATGGCGAGGAGCGCGTGTCCACGGAGCTTATTTACTAACAATTTTACCAATTGAGGTTCTTGATATCTGGAAATCATATTTCGCGCGCGCTCACAAGCTCTTAAAAAGTGGAATACCGATGGTCGATATCCGTCAAACACTGGCACCGATTCGATCGCATCTTTTAGCTTAATTGGCTGGGTATGTCCACTCGGCTGGACCGTCTCTTGTTGCGTTGTCGGCGGCGATACGGGTGTTTTAGGTTCTTGTTTTGTTTTAAGTTCGAATAAGCCGCTTTGTAATTCGGCGAGTTTTGCACTCATATCGCGAAAGTTCGCATCCCATGCTTTAAGCTTTTCCGACAATGTCAAAACCATTTCTTCGTCCAACGATTCCACTACACTCGCCATTGTTTCTTAAATATTTGTTAAATATATATATTAATCAAGATAGACTAACTAAATATTAACGACAAGACATAACTGACCTCGGTGCGAAGGAATAAAGTTATGCTACACGAAATAACTGGTAACACAATACACAAAACATTAACTAAATTAAACGAGACTTACATAAATGCAAGTCACGTATAATCAAAACAATGACTATTGAAATTCGGTAACAATACAATCCATGCTATCACATTAAAGTAGCACACGGTATTGACACACACAATATCATGAAACACAAAACAATATTACAAAACACTACTAAATAAAATTATAGTGATTAACAATTAATTAGTTATTTCAACAACACGTTACTGTTGACATTAAACCAACGCCATACCAAAGAGACACGCGAGCGACCATGTTGAAAAATTCGTCGCGCGCACATACAAATAACAGCCAATGCAATACAATACAGCATCATAATAGCAATGTTAGGTACTAATAAAAAAAAAAAAAAAAAAAAAAAAAACAAGGAAAAGGGGGAGAGAGTTAAGGAAAATATATATAATAAATAACAACTAACATAATTATAACATATTATATATATTATATTATATACAGGGATACAGTATTCGTACAAAGGAACAGATCCAAACGAAAATTATATCTATAAAAAAAAATAAATAATATATATATGTAATATCGTGATATAATATATTTACAAGGAATGGATGATACAGATGTTAATCGGACAGAAAAAGACGATTGTTGTTCAACCTGAACTATTCACACCAAACGTACAGAAAACAGCACAACTAAATAATTAGATAACGACTCGACTTTCACAAAATGCAATCAACACTCTCTCGGCAACGCCACTCGCAAACTCTGTTTGTTGATTCCTTTTCTCCCGTCCCTTGGCAACCGCTCGTGGCCAAGATCACGTAGGTCTCCTCTTTCCAAAACTACGCGATCAAAAACAAACGCCTCGGCTCTCGCGACATTCCACGCGGATCACCCGCCAACTCCCAGGCCTCTCACTCACGATACTACATATATACATTAACTATTTTTATATGTGTGTACAGAACTGATGGCGAACTCATCAACCATTTTCTGAACGACGGATGGAACAACATGAATAGCAATTCACACAGTGGAACTGTAAAGTATTTGTACGAAACCAAATACTGATGCTATCCACCTGTAAACAAACAATATTTATAACTATGCATATAATTTTCACTTATGTTCACCACTATATATATATATATATATATATATATATATATACTCGAAGACAAGGTACATTTGTGATATTTATTCCTATTGATGATATATACTTATATATTTATAACAATAAAACAAATCTCATTTATACTACTTACCAATACGTACGCATATATGTATGTCGGATCACGATTCGAATTTTGGGCGCGCGACGACTCTTCGTGTGGACTAGCCATCGTTTCACAAAGCCGAGATTTTATTTACACGTATATACAGGTCTATCACTAAGCTTAACAAATAATAAGTACAACTAATAATAAGTCTAACAAACACTAAGACTAATGAATAATACGATCTACGAATAATTAAATTAAATTAAATAATACTATTAGCAATGTTTGAGTTCAAACGAATCCACGGTCACCGGGATAACTCCTTACTAAGCGAAACTAACTTAGACGCAAATGCGATCGTCGAAAATGCTCGATGTATCACTCTCCAAGGCAATCGCAAGAATGCCAGCCTCGTGGTGATTTTTCTCCCTGTACGATTGCATTTTGTTTTCTATACCCGTTTGGAAGCATCGAGAAGGTTCCAAACGCCGTTGCTAGGCACACTCGTTGGAAGCATCGAGAAAGTTCCAAACGCCGTTGCTAGGCAGTTTCTGCCTGGAGTTTTGATTACTAATACAATGTATGTCCCATTGCATCGGCACCTCCGAGGCAACATCACACGTGGCTAGGCCCGCTCTCGAGGCCGCATGCCGCCACAACCACATTTCTCGGAAAACACATACAACCACTCCAGACCTCCGTTAGATAAAACATCCATCCCGTGACCGTGGCTACGTTCAGCGACCGATTGTCACCTCGAACCCAATCTCGCTTATTACAAATCTTAAGCAATTACAACTATAATAAAATCTAGGCTAAGGTACTAGAGGATGTTCCCAAAATTTCCAAGGAAAGGCTTCGGCTTTCCTTTCATCTCCGACATGTATATAATTACAAGCCAAGTAGTATTCATAATATTTATTTTCACTGATAACAAGTACGTAAAACCTAAAATAAATCAAAGGTTTTAACAATAAAAAAAAAACAAAAAAAAAGAAAGAAAAAGGGGAAGAAGAAAAATAAAGAAGAAAAAAAAGGAAAGAAAAAAAATATAATATTGTTAGGGAAGTGATACATTTACACTGTACATGAGAGTGTGTGTGTAAGGGCCAGAGGGCGTCAAGGCTTAGTGGAGACAAAAGACTGTTGCCAGATGTTAGCAGAATCTAGGATAGTCGGTTGGCGACCAGCGTGCGTGCAAGACGTTCTTCAGAGAGTAATATAGATGTATAACTGTTGTGTGGGAAATATAGGCAATAATTTGTATTCCCAAATCCTCGAATTTCCTTAACAAATATATATAAATATAAAATTTTCTTTTTCTATAAAAGGTTATTACTATTTCTGATAAACTCGAGAAATGAAAACATTATACCATGATACACTGACACAAAGATACACCACACAGAAGAAACTAACAGAGAACGCTTTAAGCTTGGCAAACTTACCGCCCGACGAATTTGCATACACCATAACCAAAACCCAGGACACATGGCTCTGATCGCAGGAGAAGCGATCCATATAGTCAAATGCATTCCGGTACAAGTAAAGGTACGACATACAACAAAATGCTACTCGGAACTACCCGTTTGGCAAAGGAATCGCACCACAGGAACTCCACCCGGACGTGCGCCAAACGTGGCGATATTCAGCACCATCGTCGTTGGCCACGAGCGGAAGCCACGTCATGTTCCCGGCAGAAAATCTGCAGTCTCGAACGCATTGGCGAGAGGAGCAACAGGAAAAACAATCGTCCCTGGAACAGTAAACATCCTGGGAATGATGGACAAAACACATTAACGACAATAGCGAAAAATACCGTATCAAGCTTATGGACTGGTTTTATGGAATTTGGAACTGTCAGTGCAGCAATATTTGGAATACTCGCAATATTTAAACTAATCAAAACAATAATAGATATAGCCGCACACGGATACCAGTTACGTGAAACTTACGAATGTGGAATCGCCCTATTAGGAGCAATATGCGGCTCAGTCACCCACCCGCTACGATACCTCAAAAGAAGACGAAATATCGATGATCAAACAGCACAACCTCAAGGGATATCGATAACACCGGTAGTCACTCAACTACCAACGACATCTACGTCCGCCTTGAGCGAACTCAGAGATACCATCAGTCAAATTTCCTTTGGAAATTTGAACTTCAAGGGCGGGGGTGTCACGTCCCGCGCTCCGCACACGCCGTAACAAGAACAAGAAAACCATTCTATACAAAACACGCGAATAAGGATTTGAATGCACAAACGAACACACGGCACTACGAAACGAAAGGAAGGATTAACAAAACGAGGGCGATTAACGGATCCAACCAATAAACAAAATACATATACACACAATTCAAAATAAACCAGGAAATAAGAATAACTACAAAAGGGGAAAATAATTGAAACGCCAGGAATATATATATATATATATATATATATATATATATATATATATATGTGTGTGTGCGCATTCTATCAAATTGATAATCTAAGATACATACTTAAAACTAGCCTACATTCCGGTAAAGAATTATAAAATAAGAACTATATTACGGAACATGCATGTCTATATATAAATATATAAATTATATTCTAAACTAAACTACTATTAATGTATGCGCATTCTACATTATTGATTCAAATCGATAATCTAAGATACATACTTATAACTAGCCTACATTCCGGTAAAGGATTAATAAGTAATTGACATTTCATTTCGTATGAATACTACACTGCCAGGAGAAATATGCATATGAATACGTGTATATATATATATGTGTGCGCGTATGTTTTATATTATCGAATACTCTATAAAATAAATTACTCAAAACAATAAATAACGCAATCGAAGAATTACAAAACATTATATATATATATACACGTATTCATATGCATATTTCTCTTGGCAGTGTAGTATTCATACGAAATGAAATGTCAATTATTTATTTATCCTTTACCGGAATGTAGGCTAGTTTTAAGTATGTATCTTAGATTATCGATTTGATAGAATTCGCACACATATATATATTTCTGACAATGTAACCTTCATTTCTTTAATAATACAATATTGTATGTTTTATGTATTCGTTAAACTATTAGTTTTTGACTTCATGTATACTTTTATTTCATAAATTGATAATATTGTATTTATTGCATAGTATTGGAAGCACTGTCTCTAATATTTACTAGGTTATTACATGTTCGGCATATATGTTTATACTTATATGTAACTGTCCAAATTGATTGATTGAAATATATTTATATATATATATATATATATATGCGTCTAAAAAATTTATTGTAGCTGTGTATGTGGACGACATCCTCGTGTTTGGGACGAATGAGTGGATTGAGATATTCAAAACTAGGATTAAGGACAAATTAGATGTTAGAATGCTAGGCGTAGACACTCAATTTCTGTCCATCCACCTGAGTAAGCCAAACAGCACCACTGTAGTATTCGATCAATCTGTACAGATAGGTCAAATGCTGGATCTGTTTGACATTACTCGTGAGGTTGGGGTGGTGGGAGTGTCGACACCGCTAGCTAGAGAATGCGAGGCTGGTTTTGATATTGAACGTGATGAGCCTCTCGACAGTAAATTATATGAACAAGCTGTGGGGCACATAATGTATGTAGCTACTGTAAGTCGTCCTGATGTTGCGTGTGCAACAGGGAAACTAAGCCAAAGATGCGCGAATCCGACTGTTTCGATCATTCGCGGAGAGACGCGATCGCGAGATATCACGTCAACGAGAGTTGTAAGTTCTCGTTACGATTAAACAATCGACGCCACGAACTGATCGATTCCCTTATTTCGATTATGATAATAAGGGTAGTTTAATGAAATTTCACAAAATTAACACAACTAAATTAATGTTTATTGCAACAACTTATTAACTAGAAAGATATAAATGGAACAACAAAAAGAAAATGTGACTACGTAATGCGCGATATAAGATGTGTGTTGACTGTTTGGCTTCTCGAAATGTTCTGATTTTTTCTGGAAGGCGACCCCCACTACCTTCGGATCACGCCACATTCTTTTACGCCAGATAAAATAACGGCCACGAATCGACGTTTCTGGAGGTCGCCCTGCTTAATGAACCATGCGCTTGCCACTACAATGTTTGTTTTGCCGGGCAGCCGCGACGATCCGTCTGCGACATTATAGTGCCGCGACCGACAGTTAAGAATATAATCTATGGCAAGCCGCATGGCGTAACATCCTCCCCCCGTTGAGAGGGTACCGATCAAATTAGCGAGATGTGATTGAAGTTCCCATCTTAGTTCGTCTCGGTGGCTAGTTGTTCGGGTTTCTCGAGATCGGGTTGAATTGGCAGTGGGACAAGCCTTTTGACGGCCCGATCCAAAACGCTCTTTGCCGTCTGAACTGTAGCTGTCCGGATGACACCATCGGCGCCTGGATGAACCTTGATAACTCGGCCCAGAGGCCAATGCATGGAGGGAACGTTGTCCTCTCTGAGGATGACGATTGTGCCTTTTTGGATGCCGTGTCCACCCTTGCTCCACTTATTGCGGTTGGTTAGCTCGTTCAAATATTCCTTATGCCAGCGGTTCCAAAAATGCTGTTTAAGCTGTTGGATATGCTGCCATCTGGAGAGTCGGTTCGATGGAATGTCTCTGAAATCTCGATCACGTAAGCACATTAGTGAATCGCCAATGAGAAAATGTCCGGGAGTGAGGACTAGGAGATCATTTGGATCGGTGGAGATAGGAGTTAGCGGGCGGGAATTGAGGACTGCTTCTATTTCTATGATAAGAGTATTCAATTGTTCAGAGGTGAGTAACTCGTTGCCGGCTACACGCCTGAGGTGGCGTTTAAATGACTTCACCGCTGCTTCCCATAGCCCACCGAAATGCGGCGAATGAGGGGGAATGAAGTGCCATTCGATTTGTTTGTCGGCTAAAAATGCGGTCACTTTTTCCTTGTGATCGTCCGATTGTAATAAATCGTGAAGCTCTCGTAATTCGTTGCTTGCTCCTCTGAAGTTGGTGCCGTTATCAGAATGGATGGTGGAGCAATACCCTCGTCGAGCGATAAATCGGCGAAGAGCGGCGATGAAGGCTTCGCTAGTGAGATCGTCAACGAGCTCGATGTGTACCGCTTTAATTGCTAGGCATACGAAAATGGCTACGTATACTTTTATCTGACGACGGTTACGATCTCGTTTTTCCTTGATGTGGAACGGCCCGCAGTAATCGACGCCGACGTTTGTAAATGGGCGAGATTCCGTTACTCGCGCCTCCGGCAGATTACCCATCACGTATTCTACCGGCGGTGGTTGAGCGCGGCAGCAGCGGACGCAGCCTTTGATCGCCCGCCATACTTGATTTCGACCGTCAACGGGCCAGTATCTTTGTCTTACTGCGTATAACGTAGCCTGCGTTCCGGAATGCATGTGGATCTTGTGCTCGTGGTCTATGATGCGTGTTGTAACGGATGACTTAGGTAATACTATGGGATGTTTCTGGGCGAAGGTCATCGACGAATGACTGAGTCGACCCCCGACTCGCAATATTCCTTCCTTGTCTATGAACGGATTGAGTCGCGTGAGCTTACCCTTTATCGCCGCGTTCCGATCTTTTTGGAGTGTACGAATTTCCTCGGAGAAATGGATGTTTTGCAACAATTTTATCAGTTTATTGTGCGTTATGCGTAATTCAGTAACGGTTAGGGGTGCCGCTCGGTTCCTTTTCTGTTTCCAACGGAGGCAACGAGCTATGATTCGTATCAACTTGGGCCAGGATGAATATCTTTGCAACAAACTGTAATCGGCGGGGTTTGCGGACAGACAAATCGCCCCCTTCTGCTCCGGTATTTCAATTTGCGGTGTTAGCGCCCATGTCGGCCAATAGCCTTCCGACTGGTAGAGCCATGCAGGACCGTGCTGCCAGATGGTTGGGCGCAGAAACTCTTCGGGTGTTTGGCCGCGTGATATTAAGTCCGCGGGGTTGTCGTCGGTAGGAACGTGGCGCCAATCGCGGATGCTGGTTTTTGTTTGAATTTCGGAGACTCTGTTAGCGACGAATGTTTTAAGGGTGTGAGGTGATGTATTGAGCCAATGGAGGACGATAGTGGAATCGGTCCAATAGATAGTTCGAGTAATTTTGTGTGATAGGGCTTGTTGTACGGTTGACATCAGGGACGTAAGAAGGAGTGCTCCGCTCAGCTCGAGCCGAGGAATGGTCTGGCACTTGAGTGGGGCGACTTTCGATTTTGCGGTTAAAAGCTGGGTCCAAACACGGCCGTTGGTGTTAAGGGTTCGAAGATAAACACAGGCTCCGTAAGCCTTTTCGCTGGCATCGCAGAAACCATGCAGTTCAATTTCCATTGCGGACTCGATTATTGCCTTGCGTGGGAACCTGACGTTGTTTAATAAGGGTAATTGGGCATAGTACCTTTCCCACTCTGTATGTAACTCGATCGGAAGTGATTCATCCCAATCGATTTTCGACGACCATATTCGTTGAAGTAGCATCTTGGCCCGAACAATCACCGGTGCGAGCAGACCGAGCGGATCGTAAATTTTTGCAATCTCCGAGCTGATGATTCGTTTCGTGACTCGAGAGGGCGTGGGTTTGACTTCGACCGAGTAAAGAATAGAGTCGTCGGATGAATTCCAAAACACTCCCAGCGTCTTCAAGGTTTGCGAGTCGCCCAAAAAATGTTGGTGATTTGTTTCTTCTAAGGAAAGTCCGTGTAATAAGTCCTTATCGTTTGACGCCCATTTTCGTATGTTTAAGCCGGCCAGTTGAAGTAAATTGGTGAGTTCTGTTCTGAGCGTGAGGGCTTCGTCCTTCGTTTCAGCTCCGGTGAGAGCGTCGTCGACGTAGAAATCCCGCTGCAGTACCTGTGCTGCACGTGGAAATCGATGTCCTTCGTCCTCTGCCAGTTGCTTGAGGCACCGAATAGCTAGATACGGGGCTGCGGATAAACCGAACGTTACAGTGTTAAGCTCATATGTTTCTGTTTCTCCACTCGCGCTGCGCCATAATATCCTTTGATATTTCCGATCCTCTGGTCGTACGAGGAATTGCCGATACATTTTCTCGATGTCGCCGGTGAGTACGTATTGATGAGAGCGGAATCTAATTAATATATAAAATAAATCTTCCTGTAACTTGGGTCCTGTGTGAAGTGTATCGTTTAAGGAGGTTCCGGTAGTGCTTGGTGCCGATCCGTCGAAAACTACACGGAGTTTGGTGGTTTGACTCGATGCTTTGGTCACGCCATGATGGGGTAAATAGTATCCGTTGTCGTCGGAGTGGTCGTCATTGACCTTCGTCATGTGTCCCAACGCCAGGTATTCCTGTATTACCGTTCGATATTCTGATTCGAAGCGTTTGTCGTGCTGGAATCGGCGATTGAGTGAGGCGAGTCGTTTACTCGCCAGCGTTTTAGAGGATCCGAGTGACTGAAGCTGATCGTTGAAAGGTAGAGCGACGAGGTATCGTCCTTCGCTGGTGCGTCGGGTGTGGGCTTGGAAGTGTTCTTCGCATCGTCGATCTGCCTCTGAGATATGTTTAATTGAGGGTCCTTCATCGATTTCCCAAAACCGCGCGAGGTCTGCTTGTAAAGTCGTCGTGGATGTGTGAAATATGTTTGTAGCGGTTTGGGAAGTTGGACTCCCCCCGATTACCCATCCGAATCGCGTCTTTTGCAGACGCAGTCCAGGCTCGTCTGGCTGCGTGAGGTTGACTTGTCCCACACACATCGACGCGAGTGTTGAACCTGAGCTTAGTAGTACATCTATCGGAGCTGGTAAATGAAATCGTGGATCGGCCAATTTGAGATTTTTTGGTATCTCAAGTGTCGAACGATCGATGGGTTCGCTGGGAATTAAGGTTGATATGGTTGGAATGATAAGGAACGTTAATGTCCGCGTGTATGTACCGTCAGTGGAAGTGATCGTGGCCGTGATGTGTCGCTTAGAGGTCGTTGTCAAGGTGTCTAGAGCTCCGATCGGGACCGAACATTTGTTTTGCCTTATCTTTAACGATTTAGCTAATTCCTCGGTAATGAAGTTCATACTGGATCCGGTGTCGAGCAACGCTCGACAACGGATTGGTTGCTGTTTATCATTCAAAATATTAATCTGCGCTGTGATGACTAGATCATTGGACAGTAATTCGGATGCTATTGGTCTGGTATGTTCGGTCGTCAACGGAGTCGTCGATCGTCGGCGTCATTGGTTGTGTGTTCGTCTGTCACTGGGCGGTCGACTTGGAGACGCGGCTGTTCGTGGTGTTTCCGATCTGTGGTTTGTTGCGTGCTTTTTGCGGCGAGTGGGTGATACGTAGGGTGGCAAAGAAGGTGTTGTGGATCGGCTATTTGATGGGGAAGATTTCGGGCTGGACGTGCTGGAACGAGACCCTGAATGGCGTTTTGTCCTATGCAGCATTGTATGATGTCGTTCTCCACATATGCGACATGATCCTGCGAAACAATGCTTCGTTGTGTGCCCTTTCCCGAGGCAGTTGAGGCATAGTGATGCTCCTTTGACCTCCCGAATGCGTTCGCGAAGGGATTTGGTTTTGAAGGTGTCACATCTCCAAATGGGGTGTGGTCCTTGACAGGTGGGGCATGTTGGAGTAACCTGTGTCGCCGTAAGTGCATGCCCTCGTGATGCGCGTTGACGGACCGGAGTAGTTTGTTCCGGTGATTCTCTTGTTTGTCTGACCGTGGTGATCGGTCTAGAGCTTCGTGCTAATCTCTCTAGGAAGTTTAATAAATGAATGTACGGAGGTACCTCGTTATTGGGCAGCGTCATTTCCCATTGCTTTTGGATACTTAGTGGTATTTTCGAGAGGATGAGGCTGTTGAGCATAGCACTCGTATCGGGGTAGGACTCTCCTAATTTGTTCAATGCATATATATGTTGTTTAAATGTGTGGACTAAGCGCCTTAATTCCGTTGGAGACTCCTTGGTTATCCTTGGATAATCAATTATTGCCATGCAGTGACTGAAAGCTGTGTATCGTGGACATTCGAAACTTTCCTTGAGAACGGCTATAGCCTGACTGTAGTTTACATTACTAAGGGGTAACGCGTTTAAGCAATCGGCTGCTTCTCCTTGCAGGGCGGACTGCAGGTAATGGAATTTCTGTATGTCAGTGAGACTGGGATTTTTATCGATTGTGGAGGAAAAGGTATCATAAAACGTGTTCCATTTTTCTAAGCTTCCGTCAAAAGTAGGGAGCCGAAGATCTGGTAATTTAATGGATATCGGATTTAAACTTGCGGATGATGCACAGGTTGGAGGGTTTATGGATGTCGACGGCGAAGCTGTTTGCGCGTTCCTCAGAAGATTTTGTAGCCTTGTGTCTACCGCGACGTACTGATCCCTTATTTCGAAGCCGCGCGCTTGTTCCTCCTCGTCCAATACTTCTAATTCGAGTTGAATCGCTTCGAATTGACTCGCAACTTCGGTCAGTTGTTTCTCGTAATTCTTTAATAAGGAATTTTGCTGACTCTCGGATTGCTCGTACTCGTCGAGTCGGTTCGATAAATATGTGAATCGGCCGCTACAATAGCCTCGTCTCCGACGCAGGGAGATTAGTTGGTCTTCGCTCGTCATCGTTGCCGAGGATAGGAGATGGTCGAAATAAGGAACGAGCTTACCTTATTGTCGTGCGGCGTGAGGTCGCGTGTATGTTAAGTTGTGAAATTCGTTGCGTTGATGGTTGTCCAGCTGCGACGGAAGGCTGCGTGGTTGCGTTCCCTTGCCAATGGGATGTGCTTCTTCGAAGATGACGCGCCTGACGTCACTGGTTTCGCTGTAGTGGATGATAAAGTCACGTGGCACTGTGTGGTCACTGGTAAGTGCACTCTTCACTGGCACGTAATCCGGCTCGAAGGACCAAAATGTTTCGATCATTCGCGGAGAGACGCGATCGCGAGATATCACGTCAACGAGAGTTGTAAGTTCTCGTTACGATTAAACAATCGACGCCACGAACTGATCGATTCCCTTATTTCGATTATGATAATAAGGGTAGTTTAATGAAATTTCACAAAATTAACACAACTAAATTAATGTTTATTGCAACAACTTATTAACTAGAAAGATATAAATGGAACAACAAAAAGAAAATGTGACTACGTAATGCGCGATATAAGATGTGTGTTGACTGTTTGGCTTCTCGAAATGTTCTGATTTTTTCTGGAAGGCGACCCCCACTACCTTCGGATCACGCCACATTCTTTTACGCCAGATAAAATAACGGCCACGAATCGACGTTTCTGGAGGTCGCCCTGCTTAATGAACCATGCGCTTGCCACTACAATGTTTGTTTTGCCGGGCAGCCGCGACGATCCGTCTGCGACATTATAGTGCCGCGACCGACAGTTAAGAATATAATCTATGGCAAGCCGCATGGCGTAACACCGACTGTATCCGATTGGAAAGCAGCGAAGCGGGTATTCAGATATTTACTAAAGACCAAAGACTTGAAGTTAGTATACCAAAGGACCGGGCAACCTCTGAAGGTGTTTTGCGACTCGGATTTTGCGGGTTGTACGGTAGACAGGAAATCCAGGAGCGGGTATGTGTTCATACTCGCTGGTGGTGCGATATCCTGGCTATCCAAAAAACAACCGATTATAGCTCAATCGACGTGCGAAGCGGAATTTGTGGCAATGCAGGAAGCAGCAAGGGAAACAGTGTGGATTTCTTTACTGTTAAAGGAATTGGGTCAACTGTCATATTGCCATCGCCCCTGCAAGATATTCTGCGATAATATCGGAGCTATTTCATGGTCAAAGGACGAAATAGTTGCTGAGAGTTCTAAGCACGTCCAAGTGCGCTACTTTTACGTTAAGAACTGCGTATCGAGGGGGATACTAGATTATACTTATGTACCTAGTCCTGAGAATGTGGCTGACATTCTCACCAAAGGCCTAAATAGGATTAAGACCCAGCAATTTACCAAAGCTATGGGGCTTGTAGAAACTAGCGATCAAAGGGGAGTGTTGAGAAATGTTAAGTTGGTATGATCGCTGCTTACTACAAGCTAAGTTGGTACGACTTCTAACGACGCTCTTTTGTCTTAGAAGTCGACCACGTTGTTCTATTGACTTGGAGATTCCTGTGTGGTAAGACGTGTTATAAGACTGAAATATATTGGAGAAAACGAATCTAAGTGAATCGTTATTTTATAAACCCAAAACTTTATTAAATAACAATCAAAGCCATGTGTCCTGGGTTTTGGTTATGGTGTATGCAAATTCGTCGGGCGGTAAGTTTGCCAAGCTTAAAGCGTTCTCTATTAGTTTCTTCTGTGTGGTGTATCTTTGTGTCAGTGTATCATGGTATAATGTTTTCGTTTCTCGAGTTTATCAGAAATAGGAATAACCTTTTATAGAAAAAGAAAATTTTATATTTATATATATTATATTTTTTTCTTTCCTTTTTTTTTCTTCTTTTTTTTTCTTCTTCCCCCTTTTTTTTGTTTTTTTTTTATTGTTAAAACCTTTGTTTTATTTTAGGTTTTACGTACTTGTTATCAGTGAAAATAAATATTATGAATACTACTTGGATTGTAACTATATACATATATGCGTACAAAATCCACTTCTACATGTTAGATATAATAATATAACAATACTACGTAGATTAATACACAATAAAATATCCTTTTACTCCGGTTATATTTATTACTAACTCTCAATTAATCTATCTTAATTATTTTCTAACCACTTTCTATATTTATCAGCTATTTTATTTCTTTTTGTTAATCTGCGAAATCCATGCATGTACACTTCCTTGTATGGTGATTGATTGTTCACGAGGTAAGTTGCACTTTCACTGTTTTCGTTATTCGTTGAACTAACACGTTTTACATTCAAACACTAATTGGAACACTCGTAATAAACTTCTTTTCTTTTTCCAAGTTTCCGCTATCTGTGTCATTCGACGAACACTGCCACGCCTCCACAGCACCGTTATAACATTTAGCGATGCTGCTCTTTGCATTAAGGCAATTGAAGTTAATTCGTTCGTTTATTTTCAGCTGGTACATGGTGTCCCGCAAGCAGGGAGCCATATCATATTTTGCATGTAGACCTTCTTGTTTGATGATTACTTGTTTACAAGGTAACTTTCACTTCCCCTCTTTTAATTATTTATTGAATCGACACGTTGTATATTCAAACAATAATTGGAGTACACATAATAATTTTCCCTTTTTCTTTTTAGGTTTTCGCTATCTGTATTATTCGACGGACAGTGTTACACCTCCTTTTGATTTATCCATAATATAGTTATAACATTTAGTAACCTTGTATTTTGCACTGAGACAATTGAAACTAATTTATTCACTTATTTTAGGTAGCTGTCATACATTGTGTTCCACGAACAACGATCCATAACCTATACTTGCACGTACACTTTCTTGTATGTTGATCACTTGTTCACAAGGTAACTTTCACTTTCACTAGTTAATTGTTCATTAAGTTAACACGTTTTATATTTAAGCAATAATTGAAACACGTATAATAATTTTCCTTTTTCCTTTTAGGTGTTCGATATCTGTATTATTCGACGAACAGCACTATAACATATACTACCGCACTACGTTGCCCACTGAAATCGCTTTATTCATTGCTTATTTCGATTATGCGCTAGTTTTAACTTGTTTAAATGCACCGTTCGCGGAATCCCTTTTACTTCGATCTTGACGTTTTGGTTCTGCAAGATTTCTAGCACTTTGTATGGTCCAGTATATTGATCGGAGAATTTTCCTTTACTGGGTTCTTTTAGTAAATATATCGAATCTCCTATTTTAAAATCTTGGGGGTTGATTCGTCGGTCGTAATATTCTTTTGATCTTAGTTTGGATTTTATCAAATTTTCTCTCGCCATTCGTTGTACGGTGTTAATTTTATCGAACAGATCTTCGAGATATTCTGCGTAAGTTGGTTCCATGTTCTCTTCGATTATTACTTCACCAGTAGGTTCTCTGGCTAGATGTCCAAAAACTAATTCGTGCGGGGAGAATTTCGTTCCTTCGTGTACAGAGGTATTATAGGAAAACATAGCTAATTCTACCCATTCGTCCCAATTTTTGGAATTTTCAATGTATAATTTGAGATATTCTATCAGCACGTGGTGAGATCTTTCGATTGAACCGTTACTTTGTGGATGATATGCCGTCGTGGTATATTGTTTGATGCGGAATCTCTTTGCTACTTTCTTCATTAGTGAGGATGTAAAGTTCGTTCCTTGATCAGTGAGAATAGCTCTCGGTGACCCGAAACGACAAATAAATCGCTTTACAAAAACGTCCGCTAAGATAGGCCGAGAGGCTGAAGAGATTCCTCCTAGTGGAATCCCAATTGAGTATTTTGTTAATAAGTCTTGGATAGTTAATATATATTCGTTTCCCTTTTGGGTTTTTGGTAATGGACCTATAATATCCATACTAACCTTATCGAACGCTTTACCTGGTGTGTCTGTAAGTACCATTGGTTGCTTTGCTTTTATTCTTGTGAGTTTCTTCAATTGACATTCCTTACATGTTCTTACGTAATCTTGAATTTCCTTTTTCATATTTTCCCAATAGTAATGTTGTCGTATTCTTTGATAAGTTTTTGTTATTCCTTTGTGTCCTGCTACGCTTGATTCATGTTTTTCTCGTATTATGTTGTTCCGCGCTTCCACAGATGGGGTAATTACTTCCCCAGTGCAAATGGTGATGGTTAAGGTTTTTTCCATAAATATTTCCTTTAATTTTCTGATTGTATATCGCCAGGGTATTGTTTCTCATTTACTGCGTCTAATAGAGATCTTAGCGAGTTTAATAAATTTTCTGGTGTTATTGGAATATTTCTATTTTCCTTTATCGGTAGGAATACAATGTATTTTCCAGAATCGTAATTCAATCTTGCTTTTTCTAACATTAAATCTTCATAACGAGGTAACTTTCCCGTTTCCTTCATTTCTAAGGCTCCTTTATCTATCGGATTGCCATGTATATCTATAAATACTACTTTATGGTCATTTACTCTCGCAATTGAGTCTCGGGTTTCTGAAATTCTTAGTTCCGCAATTATCGTAGGTCTCGTGTCCTTTTCTCGTTGTTGAATTAGTTCTGGAATTACAGTGGAGGTCTCTTTTTCGCTTGTTGTATCCGTGCCTTCTTTTTCTCGATTGGTTATTGCTCTATCTGTACTTACATCGATTTCTGCTAATGCTTGGTCTAAATATTTTATGGGGGTTTCTTCTATTGTAAAATGTTTTCGGGTAAAACCCTTTCCTTGATTTTTAGAATCACTGGATTGAGGCAAGACGTGTGGTTTAGCTTCGAATATGGGAGAGTCTTCGGTTGACGTATCTATTTCGAATCTTTTTGAGACAGGATAGCGAATCGGTGAGACTTCCTCTCTCTTTCTGATTGGTAAACAAACTTCCGGAGGTTTCCTAGATAATGCGTCTGCGTTTCCGTTCGCCCTGCCTTCTTTGTATACAATATCAAATTCGAAGTCCGATAACTTTAATTTCCATTTCCAAATTCTTGAAGTAGGATCTTTGATAGAATGCATCCACGCTAAAGGTTTATGATCGGTTACGATGGTAAACTTTCTTCCGTAAAGATACGGTCGGAAGTGCATTGCGCTGTAAACAATTGCCAGACACTCCTTTTCTATGGTAGAGTAGTTTCGTTCGGCGGGATTTAATAGCCTTGAGGCATACGCAATCGGCAAATCCTTTCCGATTGGCCCTTGACTCAGTACACCGCTTATTGCATATCCTGATGCGTCTGTAGTAAGGTTAAAGGGTTTAGAAAAGTCTGGATATTGCAGGATGGGTTTCGTCACTAACGCTGTCTTTAAATTATTGAATGCGTTTTCTTGATTTTCTGTCCATTTAAAGGGAGTATCTTTCTTTAATAGTTGTGTCAATGGTTTCGCGACCTTGGGGAAATCGGGTATAAATCTTCTGTAATATCCTGCTAGTCCCAGAAATCGTTTGATATTTTTCGCCCTCTTTGGTCGTGGAAATTTTGATACGGCTTCGACTTTCTTTGGGTCGGGTTTCACGCCATCCTCACTAATTATATGTCCTAAATAATTCACCTCGTGTCGTAAAAATTCGCACTTATCAGGTTGTAATCGTAATTTAGCTTTCCTCAGTCTTTCCATTAATTTATTAAATTTAATTTCGCGTTCTTGGAGAGACGTGGAATAAATCACTATGTCATCCAGATAGACGAATAGTTCTATTCCTTGCAGACCAGATAATATTGAATTCATCAAACGTTGAAATGTTGCTGGGGCATCTTTTAATCCAAAGGGCATTCTTTTGAATTGAAAATGCCCGTATGGTGTCGAAAATGCAGTTTTGTGGGCATCTTCCTGTGACATACGGATCTGGTGAAAGCCCGATGCCAAGTCAAACGTGGAAAAATATTTTGCACTTCCTAATTGATCCAATATTTCTGTAATGTTGGGTAGTGGGAAGGCATCGCCAATCGTTTTATCGTTCAATTTTCTATAATCGATGACTAATCTCCAGCGCTTATTTCCTTGCGAATCGGGTTTTTGAGCACAATCCATAACGGGGAGTTATATGGAGATATTGATGGTTCCACTACGTCCGTATCTAGTAGTTCTTGGACCTGTCGATTTATTTCTTCTCGATGTATTGGTGGATATCGATACTGTTTAGTATTGATGGGTATATTATCCGTTGTAATTATCCTATGTTCCAGAACTTCGGTTGCTTCCAATGTATCTCCTGGAATATGAAACCTATCTTGATTATTACGAATCAATTTTTTAGCATTTTCCTTTTCTTCTTCGTTCAAATGTTCGAGTCGTAGTAACTCATTTATTTTATCGTATCTACTTTCCTCCGATCTTAGAACTGTATTGCACGCTGTCCTAGGAAGCGGGGTGGGGGGCGGGGGGGGATTTTCAAATTCTTTAATTACCATCGTTGGTGTTGTAAATACGTAATCTCCCGAAGTAGTATTTATTACTCTTATGTAACCTTTTCCTTTATGATTCCTCACAACTGCATTACCAAAATAGATTCCCTTGTTCGGCTCGATTCTTGGAATAAATCCCTCTTTTATCTCTGGATTAGCGATATTAACTGAACACGTTATTGAACTTCGCTTCGGTATAATTATTTTTTCTTTACTATCGAAGGGAATATAAATATTTCCCCATCTGATATGTTTTCCCTCATAATCTAAACGAGCCTTACAACCTGCAAAAAATTCGGATCCTAGGATTCCGTCTTGATCGATTAGCAATGAATCATCGACTGTGATGAAAACCAACCGGATGGCCCGCAACCTGTATTACCGTCTGCCCTAGGGAGACCAGGCTCGTTGCCGTAATTCCTCGCACTTCGATTGATTCCTTTTCGTCGATGATGGCTGAATCGAGTAAAGCAGGTTTCTTGATAATGTTGATTTCCGATCCAGAGTCTAATAATAAACTCGTCTTAGTCTTTAGATCTGGGGAAACTATTCGTGCAGTTGGGTTCGTTGGGGAATCGTTAAATTTTATTGAAATAATTCGGAGAGGTCGCCTTCCGAATCTGAATTCAACTCCTGATGATTTTCCTTCGCCGGTTGCTTGTGCTTCACTCTTTTCCTTTTGCCTTGAGATTCTGGATTCTCTGTCTGTGACCTCGTTTGGTTGTGGGATGACTCCCCCACAATATTTAGTGGTTGTTCGTTCGATCTTATGGTCGGCATTGCGTTCGCTCTGTCTCTCGTTATGGGTGGTGGAGTCGATCTCGCGGGGGTGGCTGTCCTCGTTCTGTTTGTTGCCGTCGGCGCCGGTCGCCTGGTTGCCGCCTGTACTCTTGGGCGATTCGGCGTATCGTTCCTTCGTGGCTCGCCCCATTCTCCCGAAGGACGTGTTTGGTTTCCCGATGGTCTCGAAGCATAGGGTACGATTAATCCGGCATCTACTCGGGCTTTAAATTTGTAACAGTCTTTCACTAGATGCCCGGGTTTTTTGCAATAGTTACACGTGATATTTTGTCTTGTAGAATTCAAAAAATTCTGCGATGGAGGTAGCGATCTTCGATCTTGGCGGTTGTTCCTGATATTGTTGTTAGTGTTCGAAGGATGTGCGTTGTCGCGTCTGTAATAGTTCGAGGGTGTCGGTCGTTGGGGTCGCGTTCTATCGGTTATTTGTTTCAATTCGTGTGTTGCTTTGACGGCTTGACGATACGCATCTTCTAAAGTATGGTACCCTGCTATTTTTACTCGCACATATACCTCGTTCGGAAGTCCTTTAACGAAAGCTTCTTTCGTTTCCCAATCTATAGTATCTTGGATATCGGGGGATATGATGCCGTAGTCGCCTCTTTCTCCGTCCATTATTGCCAATCTAAGATTTCTAACGCGATCCATATAATCTAATATGTCTTCCCCGGGTCGTTGAAATATCGTTCCTAATTCCCCTTTATATTCGTTAAGAGATTTCTTTGGGCCGAATAGATCCTTTAATTTGTTTCCGAAATCGTTTAGACTCGTTAATTCTGTGTCTTCGATGGCGAGGAGCGCGTGTCCACGGAGCTTATTTACTAACAATTTTACCAATTGAGGTTCTTGATATCTGGAAATCATATTTCGCGCGCGCTCACAAGCTCTTAAAAAGTGGAATACCGATGGTCGATATCCGTCAAACACTGGCACCGATTCGATCGCATCTTTTAGCTTAATTGGCTGGGTATGTCCACTCGGCTGGACCGTCTCTTGTTGCGTTGTCGGCGGCGATACGGGTGTTTTAGGTTCTTGTTTTGTTTTAAGTTCGAATAAGCCGCTTTGTAATTCGGCGAGTTTTGCACTCATATCGCGAAAGTTCGCATCCCATGCTTTAAGCTTTTCCGACAATGTCAAAACCATTTCTTCGTCCAACGATTCCACTACACTCGCCATTGTTTCTTAAATATTTGTTAAATATATATATTAATCAAGATAGACTAACTAAATATTAACGACAAGACATAACTGACCTCGGTGCGAAGGAATAAAGTTATGCTACACGAAATAACTGGTAACACAATACACAAAACATTAACTAAATTAAACGAGACTTACATAAATGCAAGTCACGTATAATCAAAACAATGACTATTGAAATTCGGTAACAATACAATCCATGCTATCACATTAAAGTAGCACACGGTATTGACACACACAATATCATGAAACACAAAACAATATTACAAAACACTACTAAATAAAATTATAGTGATTAACAATTAATTAGTTATTTCAACAACACGTTACTGTTGACATTAAACCAACGCCATACCAAAGAGACACGCGAGCGACCATGTTGAAAAATTCGTCGCGCGCACATACAAATAACAGCCAATGCAATACAATACAGCATCATAATAGCAATGTTAGGTACTAATAAAAAAAAAAAAAAAAAAAAAAAAAACAAGGAAAAGGGGGAGAGAGTTAAGGAAAATATATATAATAAATAACAACTAACATAATTATAACATATTATATATATTATATTATATACAGGGATACAGTATTCGTACAAAGGAACAGATCCAAACGAAAATTATATCTATAAAAAAAAATAAATAATATATATATGTAATATCGTGATATAATATATTTACAAGGAATGGATGATACAGATGTTAATCGGACAGAAAAAGACGATTGTTGTTCAACCTGAACTATTCACACCAAACGTACAGAAAACAGCACAACTAAATAATTAGATAACGACTCGACTTTCACAAAATGCAATCAACACTCTCTCGGCAACGCCACTCGCAAACTCTGTTTGTTGATTCCTTTTCTCCCGTCCCTTGGCAACCGCTCGTGGCCAAGATCACGTAGGTCTCCTCTTTCCAAAACTACGCGATCAAAAACAAACGCCTCGGCTCTCGCGACATTCCACGCGGATCACCCGCCAACTCCCAGGCCTCTCACTCACGATACTACATATATACATTAACTATTTTTATATGTGTGTACAGAACTGATGGCGAACTCATCAACCATTTTCTGAACGACGGATGGAACAACATGAATAGCAATTCACACAGTGGAACTGTAAAGTATTTGTACGAAACCAAATACTGATGCTATCCACCTGTAAACAAACAATATTTATAACTATGCATATAATTTTCACTTATGTTCACCACTATATATATATATATATATATATATATATATATATATATATATATATATATATATATATACTCGAAGACAAGGTACATTTGTGATATTTATTCCTATTGATGATATATACTTATATATTTATAACAATAAAACAAATCTCATTTATACTACTTACCAATACGTACGCATATATGTATGTCGGATCACGATTCGAATTTTGGGCGCGCGACGACTCTTCGTGTGGACTAGCCATCGTTTCACAAAGCCGAGATTTTATTTACACGTATATACAGGTCTATCACTAAGCTTAACAAATAATAAGTACAACTAATAATAAGTCTAACAAACACTAAGACTAATGAATAATACGATCTACGAATAATTAAATTAAATTAAATAATACTATTAGCAATGTTTGAGTTCAAACGAATCCACGGTCACCGGGATAACTCCTTACTAAGCGAAACTAACTTAGACGCAAATGCGATCGTCGAAAATGCTCGATGTATCACTCTCCAAGGCAATCGCAAGAATGCCAGCCTCGTGGTGATTTTTCTCCCTGTACGATTGCATTTTGTTTTCTATACCCGTTTGGAAGCATCGAGAAGGTTCCAAACGCCGTTGCTAGGCACACTCGTTGGAAGCATCGAGAAAGTTCCAAACGCCGTTGCTAGGCAGTTTCTGCCTGGAGTTTTGATTACTAATACAATGTATGTCCCATTGCATCGGCACCTCCGAGGCAACATCACACGTGGCTAGGCCCGCTCTCGAGGCCGCATGCCGCCACAACCACATTTCTCGGAAAACACATACAACCACTCCAGACCTCCGTTAGATAAAACATCCATCCCGTGACCGTGGCTACGTTCAGCGACCGATTGTCACCTCGAACCCAATCTCGCTTATTACAAATCTTAAGCAATTACAACTATAATAAAATCTAGGCTAAGGTACTAGAGGATGTTCCCAAAATTTCCAAGGAAAGGCTTCGGCTTTCCTTTCATCTCCGACATGTATATAATTACAAGCCAAGTAGTATTCATAATATTTATTTTCACTGATAACAAGTACGTAAAACCTAAAATAAATCAAAGGTTTTAACAATAAAAAAAAAAACAAAAAAAAAGAAAGAAAAAGGGGAAGAAGAAAAATAAAGAAGAAAAAAAAGGAAAGAAAAAAAATATAATATTGTTAGGGAAGTGATACATTTACACTGTACATGAGAGTGTGTGTGTAAGGGCCAGAGGGCGTCAAGGCTTAGTGGAGACAAAAGACTGTTGCCAGATGTTAGCAGAATCTAGGATAGTCGGTTGGCGACCAGCGTGCGTGCAAGACGTTCTTCAGAGAGTAATATAGATGTATAACTGTTGTGTGGGAAATATAGGCAATAATTTGTATTCCCAAATCCTCGAATTTCCTTAACAAATATATATAAATATAAAATTTTCTTTTTCTATAAAAGGTTATTACTATTTCTGATAAACTCGAGAAATGAAAACATTATACCATGATACACTGACACAAAGATACACCACACAGAAGAAACTAACAGAGAACGCTTTAAGCTTGGCAAACTTACCGCCCGACGAATTTGCATACACCATAACCAAAACCCAGGACACATGGCTCTGATCGCAGGAGAAGCGATCCATATAGTCAAATGCATTCCGGTACAAGTAAAGGTACGACATACAACAAAATGCTACTCGGAACTACCCGTTTGGCAAAGGAATCGCACCACAGGAACTCCACCCGGACGTGCGCCAAACGTGGCGATATTCAGCACCATCGTCGTTGGCCACGAGCGGAAGCCACGTCATGTTCCCGGCAGAAAATCTGCAGTCTCGAACGCATTGGCGAGAGGAGCAACAGGAAAAACAATCGTCCCTGGAACAGTAAACATCCTGGGAATGATGGACAAAACACATTAACGACAATAGCGAAAAATACCGTATCAAGCTTATGGACTGGTTTTATGGAATTTGGAACTGTCAGTGCAGCAATATTTGGAATACTCGCAATATTTAAACTAATCAAAACAATAATAGATATAGCCGCACACGGATACCAGTTACGTGAAACTTACGAATGTGGAATCGCCCTATTAGGAGCAATATGCGGCTCAGTCACCCACCCGCTACGATACCTCAAAAGAAGACGAAATATCGATGATCAAACAGCACAACCTCAAGGGATATCGATAACACCGGTAGTCACTCAACTACCAACGACATCTACGTCCGCCTTGAGCGAACTCAGAGATACCATCAGTCAAATTTCCTTTGGAAATTTGAACTTCAAGGGCGGGGGTGTCACGTCCCGCGCTCCGCACACGCCGTAACAAGAACAAGAAAACCATTCTATACAAAACACGCGAATAAGGATTTGAATGCACAAACGAACACACGGCACTACGAAACGAAAGGAAGGATTAACAAAACGAGGGCGATTAACGGATCCAACCAATAAACAAAATACATATACACACAATTCAAAATAAACCAGGAAATAAGAATAACTACAAAAGGGGAAAATAATTGAAACGCCAGGAATATATATATATATATATATATATATATATATATGTGTGTGTGCGCATTCTATCAAATTGATAATCTAAGATACATACTTAAAACTAGCCTACATTCCGGTAAAGAATTATAAAATAAGAACTATATTACGGAACATGCATGTCTATATATAAATATATAAATTATATTCTAAACTAAACTACTATTAATGTATGCGCATTCTACATTATTGATTCAAATCGATAATCTAAGATACATACTTATAACTAGCCTACATTCCGGTAAAGGATTAATAAGTAATTGACATTTCATTTCGTATGAATACTACACTGCCAGGAGAAATATGCATATGAATACGTGTATATATATATATGTGTGCGCGTATGTTTTATATTATCGAATACTCTATAAAATAAATTACTCAAAACAATAAATAACGCAATCGAAGAATTACAAAACATTATATATATATATACACGTATTCATATGCATATTTCTCTTGGCAGTGTAGTATTCATACGAAATGAAATGTCAATTATTTATTTATCCTTTACCGGAATGTAGGCTAGTTTTAAGTATGTATCTTAGATTATCGATTTGATAGAATTCGCACACATATATATATTTCTGACAATGTAACCTTCATTTCTTTAATAATACAATATTGTATGTTTTATGTATTCGTTAAACTATTAGTTTTTGACTTCATGTATACTTTTATTTCATAAATTGATAATATTGTATTTATTGCATAGTATTGGAAGCACTGTCTCTAATATTTACTAGGTTATTACATGTTCGGCATATATGTTTATACTTATATGTAACTGTCCAAATTGATTGATTGAAATATATTTATATATATATATATATATATATGCGTCTAAAAAATTTATTGTAGCTGTGTATGTGGACGACATCCTCGTGTTTGGGACGAATGAGTGGATTGAGATATTCAAAACTAGGATTAAGGACAAATTAGATGTTAGAATGCTAGGCGTAGACACTCAATTTCTGTCCATCCACCTGAGTAAGCCAAACAGCACCACTGTAGTATTCGATCAATCTGTACAGATAGGTCAAATGCTGGATCTGTTTGACATTACTCGTGAGGTTGGGGTGGTGGGAGTGTCGACACCGCTAGCTAGAGAATGCGAGGCTGGTTTTGATATTGAACGTGATGAGCCTCTCGACAGTAAATTATATGAACAAGCTGTGGGGCACATAATGTATGTAGCTACTGTAAGTCGTCCTGATGTTGCGTGTGCAATAGGGAAACTAAGCCAAAGATGCGCGAATCCGACTGTATCCGATTGGAAAGCAGCGAAGCGGGTATTCAGATATTTACTAAAGACCAAAGACTTGAAGTTAGTATACCAAAGGACCGGGCAACCTCTGAAGGTGTTTTGCGACTCGGATTTTGCGGGTTGTACGGTAGACAGGAAATCCAGGAGCGGGTATGTGTTCATACTCGCTGGTGGTGCGATATCCTGGCTATCCAAAAAACAACCGATTATGGCTCAATCGACGTGCGAAGCGGAATTTGTGGCAATGCAGGAAGCAGCAAGGGAAACAGTGTGGATTTCTTTACTGTTAAAGGAATTGGGTCAACTGTCATATTGCCATCGCCCCTGCAAGATATTCTGCGATAATATCGGAGCTATTTCATGGTCAAAGGACGAAATAGTTGCTGAGAGTTCTAAGCACGTCCAAGTGCGCTACTTTTACGTTAAGAACTGCGTATCGAGGGGGATACTAGATTATACTTATGTACCTAGTCCTGAGAATGTGGCTGACATTCTCACCAAAGGCCTAAATAGGATTAAGACCCAGCAATTTACCAAAGCTATGGGGCTTGTAGAAACTAGCGATCAAAGGGGAGTGTTGAGAAATGTTAAGTTGGTATGATCGCTGCTTACTACAAGCTAAGTTGGTACGACTTCTAACGACGCTCTTTTGTCTTAGAAGTCGACCACGTTGTTCTATTGACTTGGAGATTCCTGTGTGGTAAGACGTGTTATAAGACTGAAATATATTGGAGAAAACGAATCTAAGTGAATCGTTATTTTATAAACCCAAAACTTTATTAAATAACAATCAAAGCCATGTGTCCTGGGTTTTGGTTATGGTGTATGCAAATTCGTCGGGCGGTAAGTTTGCCAAGCTTAAAGCGTTCTCTATTAGTTTCTTCTGTGTGGTGTATCTTTGTGTCAGTGTATCATGGTATAATGTTTTCGTTTCTCGAGTTTATCAGAAATAGGAATAACCTTTTATAGAAAAAGAAAATTTTATATTTATATATATTATATTTTTTTCTTTCCTTTTTTTTTCTTCTTTTTTTTTCTTCTTCCCCCTTTTTTTTGTTTTTTTTTTATTGTTAAAACCTTTGTTTTATTTTAGGTTTTACGTACTTGTTATCAGTGAAAATAAATATTATGAATACTACTTGGATTGTAACTATATACATATATGCGTACAAAATCCACTTCTACATGTTAGATATAATAATATAACAATACTACGTAGATTAATACACAATAAAATATCCTTTTACTCCGGTTATATTTATTACTAACTCTCAATTAATCTATCTTAATTATTTTCTAACCACTTTCTATATTTATCAGCTATTTTATTTCTTTTTGTTAATCTGCGAAATCCATGCATGTACACTTCCTTGTATGGTGATTGATTGTTCACGAGGTAAGTTGCACTTTCACTGTTTTCGTTATTCGTTGAACTAACACGTTTTACATTCAAACACTAATTGGAACACTCGTAATAAACTTCTTTTCTTTTTCCAAGTTTCCGCTATCTGTGTCATTCGACGAACACTGCCACGCCTCCACAGCACCGTTATAACATTTAGCGATGCTGCTCTTTGCATTAAGGCAATTGAAGTTAATTCGTTCGTTTATTTTCAGCTGGTACATGGTGTCCCGCAAGCAGGGAGACATATCATATTTTGCATGTAGACCTTCTTGTTTGATGATTACTTGTTTACAAGGTAACTTTCACTTCCCCTCTTTTAATTATTTATTGAATCGACACGTTGTATATTCAAACAATAATTGGAGTACACATAATAATTTTCCCTTTCTCTTTTTAGGTTTTCGCTATCTGTATTATTCGACGGACAGTGTTACACCTCCTTTTGATTTATCCATAATATAGTTATAACATTTAGTAACCTTGTATTTTGCACTGAGACAATTGAAACTAATTTATTCACTTATTTTAGGTAGCTGTCATACATTGTGTTCCACGAACAACGATCCATAACCTATACTTGCACGTACACTTTCTTGTATGTTGATCACTTGTTCACAAGGTAACTTTCACTTTCACTAGTTAATTGTTCATTAAGTTAACACGTTTTATATTTAAGCAATAATTGAAACACGTATAATAATTTTCCTTTTTCCTTTTAGGTGTTCGATATCTGTATTATTCGACGAACAGCACTATAACATATACTACCGCACTACGTTGCCCACTGAAATCGCTTTATTCATTGCTTATTTCGATTATGCGCTAGTTTTAACTTGTTTAAATGCACCGTTCGCGGAATCCCTTTTACTTCGATCTTGACGTTTTGGTTCTGCAAGATTTCTAGCACTTTGTATGGTCCAGTATATTGATCGGAGAATTTTCCTTTACTGGGTTCTTTTAGTAAATATATCGAATCTCCTATTTTAAAATCTTGGGGGTTGATTCGTCGGTCGTAATATTCTTTTGATCTTAGTTTGGATTTTATCAAATTTTCTCTCGCCATTCGTTGTACGGTGTTAATTTTATCGAACAGATCTTCGAGATATTCTGCGTAAGTTGGTTCCATGTTCTCTTCGATTATTACTTCACCAGTAGGTTCTCTGGCTAGATGTCCAAAAACTAATTCGTGCGGGGAGAATTTCGTTCCTTCGTGTACAGAGGTATTATAGGAAAACATAGCTAATTCTACCCATTCGTCCCAATTTTTGGAATTTTCAATGTATAATTTGAGATATTCTATCAGCACGTGGTGAGATCTTTCGATTGAACCGTTACTTTGTGGATGATATGCCGTCGTGGTATATTGTTTGATGCGGAATCTCTTTGCTACTTTCTTCATTAGTGAGGATGTAAAGTTCGTTCCTTGATCAGTGAGAATAGCTCTCGGTGACCCGAAACGACAAATAAATCGCTTTACAAAAACGTCCGCTAAGATAGGCCGAGAGGCTGAAGAGATTCCTCCTAGTGGAATCCCAATTGAGTATTTTGTTAATAAGTCTTGGATAGTTAATATATATTCGTTTCCCTTTTGGGTTTTTGGTAATGGACCTATAATATCCATACTAACCTTATCGAACGCTTTACCTGGTGTGTCTGTAAGTACCATTGGTTGCTTTGCTTTTATTCTTGTGAGTTTCTTCAATTGACATTCCTTACATGTTCTTACGTAATCTTGAATTTCCTTTTTCATATTTTCCCAATAGTAATGTTGTCGTATTCTTTGATAAGTTTTTGTTATTCCTTTGTGTCCTGCTACGCTTGATTCATGTTTTTCTCGTATTATGTTGTTCCGCGCTTCCACAGATGGGGTAATTACTTCCCCAGTGCAAATGGTGATGGTTAAGGTTTTTTCCATAAATATTTCCTTTAATTTTCTGATTGTATATCGCCAGGGTATTGTTTCTCATTTACTGCGTCTAATAGAGATCTTAGCGAGTTTAATAAATTTTCTGGTGTTATTGGAATATTTCTATTTTCCTTTATCGGTAGGAATACAATGTATTTTCCAGAATCGTAATTCAATCTTGCTTTTTCTAACATTAAATCTTCATAACGAGGTAACTTTCCCGTTTCCTTCATTTCTAAGGCTCCTTTATCTATCGGATTGCCATGTATATCTATAAATACTACTTTATGGTCATTTACTCTCGCAATTGAGTCTCGGGTTTCTGAAATTCTTAGTTCCGCAATTATCGTAGGTCTCGTGTCCTTTTCTCGTTGTTGAATTAGTTCTGGAATTACAGTGGAGGTCTCTTTTTCGCTTGTTGTATCCGTGCCTTCTTTTTCTCGATTGGTTATTGCTCTATCTGTACTTACATCGATTTCTGCTAATGCTTGGTCTAAATATTTTATGGGGGTTTCTTCTATTGTAAAATGTTTTCGGGTAAAACCCTTTCCTTGATTTTTAGAATCACTGGATTGAGGCAAGACGTGTGGTTTAGCTTCGAATATGGGAGAGTCTTCGGTTGACGTATCTATTTCGAATCTTTTTGAGACAGGATAGCGAATCGGTGAGACTTCCTCTCTCTTTCTGATTGGTAAACAAACTTCCGGAGGTTTCCTAGATAATGCGTCTGCGTTTCCGTTCGCCCTGCCTTCTTTGTATACAATATCAAATTCGAAGTCCGATAACTTTAATTTCCATTTCCAAATTCTTGAAGTAGGATCTTTGATAGAATGCATCCACGCTAAAGGTTTATGATCGGTTACGATGGTAAACTTTCTTCCGTAAAGATACGGTCGGAAGTGCATTGCGCTGTAAACAATTGCCAGACACTCCTTTTCTATGGTAGAGTAGTTTCGTTCGGCGGGATTTAATAGCCTTGAGGCATACGCAATCGGCAAATCCTTTCCGATTGGCCCTTGACTCAGTACACCGCTTATTGCATATCCTGATGCGTCTGTAGTAAGGTTAAAGGGTTTAGAAAAGTCTGGATATTGCAGGATGGGTTTCGTCACTAACGCTGTCTTTAAATTATTGAATGCGTTTTCTTGATTTTCTGTCCATTTAAAGGGAGTATCTTTCTTTAATAGTTGTGTCAATGGTTTCGCGACCTTGGGGAAATCGGGTATAAATCTTCTGTAATATCCTGCTAGTCCCAGAAATCGTTTGATATTTTTCGCCCTCTTTGGTCGTGGAAATTTTGATACGGCTTCGACTTTCTTTGGGTCGGGTTTCACGCCATCCTCACTAATTATATGTCCTAAATAATTCACCTCGTGTCGTAAAAATTCGCACTTATCAGGTTGTAATCGTAATTTAGCTTTCCTCAGTCTTTCCATTAATTTATTAAATTTAATTTCGCGTTCTTGGAGAGACGTGGAATAAATCACTATGTCATCCAGATAGACGAATAGTTCTATTCCTTGCAGACCAGATAATATTGAATTCATCAAACGTTGAAATGTTGCTGGGGCATCTTTTAATCCAAAGGGCATTCTTTTGAATTGAAAATGCCCGTATGGTGTCGAAAATGCAGTTTTGTGGGCATCTTCCTGTGACATACGGATCTGGTGAAAGCCCGATGCCAAGTCAAACGTGGAAAAATATTTTGCACTTCCTAATTGATCCAATATTTCTGTAATGTTGGGTAGTGGGAAGGCATCGCCAATCGTTTTATCGTTCAATTTTCTATAATCGATGACTAATCTCCAGCGCTTATTTCCTTGCGAATCGGGTTTTTGAGCACAATCCATAACGGGGAGTTATATGGAGATATTGATGGTTCCACTACGTCCGTATCTAGTAGTTCTTGGACCTGTCGATTTATTTCTTCTCGATGTATTGGTGGATATCGATACTGTTTAGTATTGATGGGTATATTATCCGTTGTAATTATCCTATGTTCCAGAACTTCGGTTGCTTCCAATGTATCTCCTGGAATATGAAACCTATCTTGATTATTACGAATCAATTTTTTAGCATTTTCCTTTTCTTCTTCGTTCAAATGTTCGAGTCGTAGTAACTCATTTATTTTATCGTATCTACTTTCCTCCGATCTTAGAACTGTATTGCACGCTGTCCTAGGAAGCGGGGTGGGGGGCGGGGGGGATTTTCAAATTCTTTAATTACCATCGTTGGTGTTGTAAATACGTAATCTCTCGAAGTAGTATTTATTACTCTTATGTAACCTTTTCCTTTATGATTCCTCACAACTGCATTACCAAAATAGATTCCCTTGTTCGGCTCGATTCTTGGAATAAATCCCTCTTTTATCTCTGGATTAGCGATATTAACTGAACACGTTATTGAACTTCGCTTCGGTATAATTATTTTTTCTTTACTATCGAAGGGAATATAAATATTTCCCCATCTGATATGTTTTCCCTCATAATCTAAACGAGCCTTACAACCTGCAAAAAATTCGGATCCTAGGATTCCGTCTTGATCGATTAGCAATGAATCATCGACTATGATGAAAACCAACCGGATGGCCCGCAACCTGTATTACCGTCTGCCCTAGGGAGACCAGGCTCGTTGCCGTAATTCCTCGCACTTCGATTGATTCCTTTTCGTCGATGATGGCTGAATCGAGTAAAGCAGGTTTCTTGATAATGTTGATTTCCGATCCAGAGTCTAATAATAAACTCGTCTTAGTCTTTAGATCTGGGGAAACTATTCGTGCAGTTGGGTTCGTTGGGGAATCGTTAAATTTTATTGAAATAATTCGGAGAGGTCGCCTTCCGAATCTGAATTCAACTCCTGATGATTTTCCTTCGCCGGTTGCTTGTGCTTCACTCTTTTCCTTTTGCCTTGAGATTCTGGATTCTCTGTCTGTGACCTCGTTTGGTTGTGGGATGACTCCCCCACAATATTTAGTGGTTGTTCGTTCGATCTTATGGTCGGCATTGCGTTCGCTCTGTCTCTCGTTATGGGTGGTGGAGTCGATCTCGCGGGTGTGGCTGTCCTTGTTCTGTTTGTTGCCGTCGGCGCCGGTCGCCTGGTTGCCGCCTGTACTCTTGGGCGATTCGGCGTATCGTTCCTTCGTGGCTCGCCCCATTCTCCCGAAGGACGTGTTTGGTTTCCCGATGGTCTCGAAGCATAGGGTACGATTAATCCGGCATCTACTCGGGCTTTAAATTTGTAACAGTCTTTCACTAGATGCCCGGGTTTTTTGCAATAGTTACACGTGATATTTTGTCTTGTAGAATTCAAAAAATTCTGCGATGGAGGTAGCGATCTTCGATCTTGGCGGTTGTTCCTGATATTGTTGTTAGTGTTCGAAGGATGTGCGTTGTCGCGTCTGTAATAGTTCGAGGGTGTCGGTCGTTGGGGTCGCGTTCTATCGGTTATTTGTTTCAATTCGTGTGTTGCTTTGACGGCTTGACGATACGCATCTTCTAAAGTATGGTACCCTGCTATTTTTACTCGCACATATACCTCGTTCGGAAGTCCTTTAACGAAAGCTTCTTTCGTTTCCCAATCTATAGTATCTTGGATATCGGGGGATATGATGCCGTAGTCGCCTCTTTCTCCGTCCATTATTGCCAATCTAAGATTTCTAACGCGATCCATATAATCTAATATGTCTTCCCCGGGTCGTTGAAATATCGTTCCTAATTCCCCTTTATATTCGTTAAGAGATTTCTTTGGGCCGAATAGATCCTTTAATTTGTTTCCGAAATCGTTTAGACTCGTTAATTCTGTGTCTTCGATGGCGAGGAGCGCGTGTCCACGGAGCTTATTTACTAACAATTTTACCAATTGAGGTTCTTGATATCTGGAAATCATATTTCGCGCGCGCTCACAAGCTCTTAAAAAGTGGAATACCGATGGTCGATATCCGTCAAACACTGGCACCGATTCGATCGCATCTTTTAGCTTAATTGGCTGGGTATGTCCACTCGGCTGGACCGTCTCTTGTTGCGTTGTCGGCGGCGATACGGGTGTTTTAGGTTCTTGTTTTGTTTTAAGTTCGAATAAGCCGCTTTGTAATTCGGCGAGTTTTGCACTCATATCGCGAAAGTTCGCATCCCATGCTTTAAGCTTTTCCGACAATGTCAAAACCATTTCTTCGTCCAACGATTCCACTACACTCGCCATTGTTTCTTAAATATTTGTTAAATATATATATTAATCAAGATAGACTAACTAAATATTAACGACAAGACATAACTGACCTCGGTGCGAAGGAATAAAGTTATGCTACACGAAATAACTGGTAACACAATACACAAAACATTAACTAAATTAAACGAGACTTACATAAATGCAAGTCACGTATAATCAAAACAATGACTATTGAAATTCGGTAACAATACAATCCATGCTATCACATTAAAGTAGCACACGGTATTGACACACACAATATCATGAAACACAAAACAATATTACAAAACACTACTAAATAAAATTATAGTGATTAACAATTAATTAGTTATTTCAACAACACGTTACTGTTGACATTAAACCAACGCCATACCAAAGAGACACGCGAGCGACCATGTTGAAAAATTCGTCGCGCGCACATACAAATAACAGCCAATGCAATACAATACAGCATCATAATAGCAATGTTAGGTACTAATAAAAAAAAAAAAAAAAAAAAAAAAAAACAAGGAAAAGGGGGAGAGAGTTAAGGAAAATATATATAATAAATAACAACTAACATAATTATAACATATTATATATATTATATTATATACAGGGATACAGTATTCGTACAAAGGAACAGATCCAAACGAAAATTATATCTATAAAAAAAAATAAATAATATATATATGTAATATCGTGATATAATATATTTACAAGGAATGGATGATACAGATGTTAATCGGACAGAAAAAGACGATTGTTGTTCAACCTGAACTATTCACACCAAACGTACAGAAAACAGCACAACTAAATAATTAGATAACGACTCGACTTTCACAAAATGCAATCAACACTCTCTCGGCAACGCCACTCGCAAACTCTGTTTGTTGATTCCTTTTCTCCCGTCCCTTGGCAACCGCTCGTGGCCAAGATCACGTAGGTCTCCTCTTTCCAAAACTACGCGATCAAAAACAAACGCCTCGGCTCTCGCGACATTCCACGCGGATCACCCGCCAACTCCCAGGCCTCTCACTCACGATACTACATATATACATTAACTATTTTTATATGTGTGTACAGAACTGATGGCGAACTCATCAACCATTTTCTGAACGACGGATGGAACAACATGAATAGCAATTCACACAGTGGAACTGTAAAGTATTTGTACGAAACCAAATACTGATGCTATCCACCTGTAAACAAACAATATTTATAACTATGCATATAATTTTCACTTATGTTCACCACTATATATATATATATATATATATATATACTCGAAGACAAGGTACATTTGTGATATTTATTCCTATTGATGATATATACTTATATATTTATAACAATAAAACAAATCTCATTTATACTACTTACCAATACGTGCGCATATATGTATGTCGGATCACGATTCGAATTTTGGGCGCGCGACGACTCTTCGTGTGGACTAGCCATCGTTTCACAAAGCCGAGATTTTATTTACACGTATATACAGGTCTATCACTAAGCTTAACAAATAATAAGTACAACTAATAATCAGTCTAACAAACACTAAGCCTAATGAATAATACGATCTACGAATAATTAAATTAAATAATACTATTAGCAATGTTTGAGTTCAAACGAATCCACGGTCACCGGGATAACTCCTTACTAAGCGAAACTAACTTAGACGCAAATGCGATCGTCGAAAATGCTCGATGTATCACTCTCCAAGGCAATCGCAAGAATGCCAGCCTCGTGGTGATTTTTCTCCCTGTACGATTGCATTTTGTTTTCTATACCCGTTTGGAAGCATCGAGAAGGTTCCAAACGCCGTTGCTAGGCACACTCGTTGGAAGCATCGAGAAAGTTCCAAACGCCGTTGCTAGGCAGTTTCTGCCTGGAGTTTTGATTACTAATACAATGTATGTCCCATTGCATCGGCACCTCCGAGGCAACATCACACGTGGCTAGGCCCGCTCTCGAGGCCGCATGCCGCCACAACCACATTTCTCGGAAAACACATACAACCACTCCAGACCTCCGTTAGATAAAACATCCATCCCGTGACCGTGGCTACGTTCAGCGACCGATTCTCACCTCGAACCCAATCTCGCTTATTACAAATCTTAAGCAATTACAACTATAATAAAATCTAGGCTAAGGTACTAGAGGATGTTCCCAAAATTTCCAAGGAAAGGCTTCGGCTTTCCTTTCATCTCCGACATGTATATAATTACAAGCCAAGTAGTATTCATAATATTTATTTTCACTGATAACAAGTACGTAAAACCTAAAATAAATCAAAGGTTTTAACAATAAAAAAAAAACAAAAAAAAGAAAGAAAAAGGGGAAGAAGAAAAATAAAGAAGAAAAAAAAGGAAAGAAAAAAAATATAATATTGTTAGGGAAGTGATACATTTACACTGTACATGAGAGTGTGTGTGTAAGGGCCAGAGGGCGTCAAGGCTTAGTGGAGACAAAAGACTGTTGCCAGATGTTAGCAGAATCTAGGATAGTCGGTTGGCGACCAGCGTGCGTGCAAGACGTTCTTCAGAGAGTAATATAGATGTATAACTGTTGTGTGGGAAATATAGGCAATAATTTGTATTCCCAAATCCTCGAATTTCCTTAACAAATATATATAAATATAAAATTTTCTTTTTCTATAAAAGGTTATTACTATTTCTGATAAACTCGAGAAATGAAAACATTATACCATGATACACTGACACAAAGATACACCACACAGAAGAAACTAACAGAGAACGCTTTAAGCTTGGCAAACTTACCGCCCGACGAATTTGCATACACCATAACCAAAACCCAGGACACATGGCTCTGATCGCAGGAGAAGCGATCCATATAGTCAAATGCATTCCGGTACAAGTAAAGGTACGACATACAACAAAATGCTACTCGGAACTACCCGTTTGGCAAAGGAATCGCACCACAGGAACTCCACCCGGACGTGCGCCAAACGTGGCGATATTCAGCACCATCGTCGTTGGCCACGAGCGGAAGCCACGTCATGTTCCCGGCAGAAAATCTGCAGTCTCGAACGCATTGGCGAGAGGAGCAACAGGAAAAACAATCGTCCCTGGAACAGTAAACATCCTGGGAATGATGGACAAAACACATTAACGACAATAGCGAAAAATACCGTATCAAGCTTATGGACTGGTTTTATGGAATTTGGAACTGTCAGTGCAGCAATATTTGGAATACTCGCAATATTTAAACTAATCAAAACAATAATAGATATAGCCGCACACGGATACCAGTTACGTGAAACTTACGAATGTGGAATCGCCCTATTAGGAGCAATATGCGGCTCAGTCACCCACCCGCTACGATACCTCAAAAGAAGACGAAATATCGATGATCAAACAGCACAACCTCAAGGGATATCGATAACACCGGTAGTCACTCAACTACCAACGACATCTACGTCCGCCTTGAGCGAACTCAGAGATACCATCAGTCAAATTTCCTTTGGAAATTTGAACTTCAAGGGCGGGGGTGTCACGTCCCGCGCTCCGCACACGCCGTAACAAGAACAAGAAAACCATTCTATACAAAACACGCGAATAAGGATTTGAATGCACAAACGAACACACGGCACTACGAAACGAAAGGAAGGATTAACAAAACGAGGGCGATTAACGGATCCAACCAATAAACAAAATACATATACACACAATTCAAAATAAACCAGGAAATAAGAATAACTACAAAAGGGGAAAATAATTGAAACGCCAGGAATATATATATATATATATATATATATATATATATATATATATATATATATATATATATATATATATATATATATATATATATATTAAACTATTAGTTAAACTATTAGTTTTTGACTTCATGTATACTTTTATTTCATAAATTGATAATATTGTATTTATTGCATAGTATTGGAAGCACTGTCTCTAATATTTACTAGGTTATTACATGTTCGGCATATATGTTTATACTTATATGTAACTGTCCAAATTGATTGATTGAAATATATATATATATATATATATATATATGCGTCTAAAAAATTTATTGTAGCTGTGTATGTGGACGACATCCTCGTGTTTGGGACGAATGAGTGGATTGAGATATTCAAAACTAGGATTAAGGACAAATTAGATGTTAGAATGCTAGGCGTAGACACTCAATTTCTGTCCATCCACCTGAGTAAGCCAAACAGCACCACTGTAGTATTCGATCAATCTGTACAGATAGGTCAAATGCTGGATCTGTTTGACATTACTCGTGAGGTTGGGGTGGTGGGAGTGTCGACACCGCTAGCTAGAGAATGCGAGGCTGGTTTTGATATTGAACGTGATGAGCCTCTCGACAGTAAATTATATGAACAAGCTGTGGGGCACATAATGTATGTAGCTACTGTAAGTCGTCCTGATGTTGCGTGTGCAATAGGGAAACTAAGCCAAAGATGCGCGAATCCGACTGTATCCGATTGGAAAGCAGCGAAGCGGGTATTCAGATATTTACTAAAGACCAAAGACTTGAAGTTAGTATACCAAAGGACCGGGCAACCTCTGAAGGTGTTTTGCGACTCGGATTTTGCGGGTTGTACGGTAGACAGGAAATCCAGGAGCGGGTATGTGTTCATACTCGCTGGTGGTGCGATATCCTGGCTATCCAAAAAACAACCGATTATGGTTCAATCGACGTGCGAAGCGGAATTTGTGGCAATGCAGGAAGCAGCAAGGGAAACAGTGTGGATTTCTTTACTGTTAAAGGAATTGGGTCAACTGTCATATTGCCATCGCCCCTGCAAGATATTCTGCGATAATATCGGAGCTATTTCATGGTCAAAGGACGAAATATTTGCTGAGAGTTCTAAGCACGTCCAAGTGCGCTACTTTTACGTTAAGAACTGCGTATCGAGGGGGATACTAGATTATACTTATGTACCTAGTCCTGAGAATGTGGCTGACATTCTCACCAAAGGCCTAACTAGGATTAAGACCCAGCAATTTACCAAAGCTATGGGGCTTGTAGAAACTAGCGATCAAAGGGGAGTGTTGAGAAATGTTAAGTTGGTATGATCGCTGCTTACTACAAGCTAAGTTGGTACGACTTCTAACGACGCTCTTTTGTCTTAGAAGTCGACCACGTTGTTCTATTGACTTGGAGATTCCTGTGTGGTAAGACGTGTTATAAGACTGAAATATATTGGAGAAAACGAATCTAAGTGAATCGTTATTTTATAAACCCAAAACCTTATTAAATAACAATCAAAGCCATGTGTCCTGGGTTTTGGTTATGGTGTATGCAAATTCGTCGGGCGGTAAGTTTGCCAAGCTTAAAGCGTTCTCTATTAGTTTCTTCTGTGTGGTGTATCTTTGTGTCAGTGTATCATGGTATAATGTTTTCGTTTCTCGAGTTTATCAGAAATAGGAATAACCTTTTATAGAAAAAGAAAATTTTATATTTATATATATTTTTTTTCTTTCCTTTTTTTTTCTTCTTTTTTTTCTTCTTCCCCCTTTTTTTTGTTTTTTTTTTTATTGTTAAAACCTTTGTTTTATTTTAGGTTTTACGTACTTGTTATCAGTGAAAATAAATATTATGAATACTACTTGGATTGTAACTATATACATATATGCGTACAAAATCCACTTCTACATGTTAGATATAATAATATAACAATACTACGTAGATTAATACACAACAAAATATCCTTTTACTCCGGTTATATTTATTACTAACTCTCAATTAATCTATCTTAATTATTTTCTAACCACTTTCTATATTTATCAGCTATTTTATTTCTTCTTGTTAATCTGCGAAATCCATGCATGTACACTTCCTTGTATGGTGATTGATTGTTCACGAGGTAAGTTGCACTTTCACTGTTTTCGTTATTCGTTGAACTAACACGTTTTACATTCAAACAGTAATTGGAACACTCGTAATAAACTTCTTTTCTTTTTCCAAGTTTCCGCTATCTGTGTCATTCGACGAACACTGCCACGCCTCCACAGCACCGTTATAACATTTAGCGATGCTGCTCTTTGCATTAAGGCAATTGAAGTTAATTCGTTCGTTTATTTTCAGCTGGTACATGGTGTCCCGCAAGCAGGGAGCCATATCATATTTTGCATGTAGACCTTCTTGTTTGATGATTACTTGTTTACAAGGTAACTTTCACTTCCCCTCTTTTAATTATTTATTGAATCGACACGTTGTATATTCAAACAATAATTGGAGTACACATAATAATTTTCCCTTTTTCTTTTTAGGTTTTCGCTATCTGTATTATTCGACGGACAGTGTTACACCTCCTTTTGATTTATCCATAATATAGTTATAACATTTAGTAACCTTGTATTTTGCACTGAGACAATTGAAACTAATTTATTCACTTATTTTAGGTAGCTGTCATACATTGTGTTCCACGAACAACGATCCATAACCTATACTTGCACGTACACTTTCTTGTATGTTGATCACTTGTTCACAAGGTAACTTTCACTTTCACTAGTTAATTGTTCATTAAGTTAACACGTTTTATATTTAAGCAATAATTGAAACACGTATAATAATTTTCCTTTTTCCTTTTAGGTGTTCGATATCTGTATTATTCGACGAACAGCACTATAACATATACTACCGCACTACGTTGCCCACTGAAATCGCTTTATTCATTGCTTATTTCGATTATGCGCTAGTTTTAACTTGTTTAAATGCACCGTTCGCGGAATCCCTTTTACTTCGATCTTGACGTTTTGGTTCTGCAAGATTTCTAGCACTTTGTATGGTCCAGTATATTGATCGGAGAATTTTCCTTTACTGGGTTCTTTTAGTAAATATATCGAATCTCCTATTTTAAAATCTTGGGGGTTGATTCGTCGGTCGTAATATTCTTTTGATCTTAGTTTGGATTTTATCAAATTTTCTCTCGCCATTCGTTGTACGGTGTTAATTTTATCGAACAGATCTTCGAGATATTCTGCGTAAGTTGGTTCCATGTTCTCTTCGATTATTACTTCACCAGTAGGTTCTCTGGCTAGATGTCCAAAAACTAATTCGTGCGGGGAGAATTTCGTTCCTTCGTGTACAGAGGTATTATAGGAAAACATAGCTAATTCTACCCATTCGTCCCAATTTTTGGAATTTTCAATGTATAATTTGAGATATTCTATCAGCACGTGGTGAGATCTTTCGATTGAACCGTTACTTTGTGGATGATATGCCGTCGTGGTATATTGTTTGATGCGGAATCTCTTTGCTACTTTCTTCATTAGTGAGGATGTAAAGTTCGTTCCTTGATCAGTGAGAATAGCTCTCGGTGACCCGAAACGACAAATAAATCGCTTTACAAAAACGTCCGCTAAGATAGGCCGAGAGGCTGAAGAGATTCCTCCTAGTGGAATCCCAATTGAGTATTTTGTTAATAAGTCTTGGATAGTTAATATATATTCGTTTCCCTTTTGGGTTTTTGGTAATGGACCTATAATATCCATACTAACCTTATCGAACGCTTTACCTGGTGTGTCTGTAAGTACCATTGGTTGCTTTGCTTTTATTCTTGTGAGTTTCTTCAATTGACATTCCTTACATGTTCTTACGTAATCTTGAATTTCCTTTTTCATATTTTCCCAATAGTAATGTTGTCGTATTCTTTGATAAGTTTTTGTTATTCCTTTGTGTCCTGCTACGCTTGATTCATGTTTTTCTCGTATTATGTTGTTCCGCGCTTCCACAGATGGGGTAATTACTTCCCCAGTGCAAATGGTGATGGTTAAGGTTTTTTCCATAAATATTTCCTTTAATTTTCTGATTGTATATCGCCAGGGTATTGTTTCTCATTTACTGCGTCTAATAGAGATCTTAGCGAGTTTAATAAATTTTCTGGTGTTATTGGAATATTTCTATTTTCCTTTATCGGTAGGAATACAATGTATTTTCCAGAATCGTAATTCAATCTTGCTTTTTCTAACATTAAATCTTCATAACGAGGTAACTTTCCCGTTTCCTTCATTTCTAAGGCTCCTTTATCTATCGGATTGCCATGTATATCTATAAATACTACTTTATGGTCATTTACTCTCGCAATTGAGTCTCGGGTTTCTGAAATTCTTAGTTCCGCAATTATCGTAGGTCTCGCGTCCTTTTCTCGTTGTTGAATTAGTTCTGGAATTACAGTGGAGGTCTCTTTTTCGCTTGTTGTATCCGTGCCTTCTTTTTCTCGATTGGTTATTTCTCTATCTGTACTTACATCGATTTCTGCTAATGCTTGGTCTAAATATTTTATGGGGGTTTCTTCTATTGTAAAATGTTTTCGGGTAAAACCCTTTCCTTGATTTTTAGAATCACTGGATTGAGGCAAGACGTGTGGTTTAGCTTCGAATATGGGAGAGTCTTCGGTTGACGTATCTATTTCGAATCTTTTTGAGACAGGATAGCGAATCGGTGAGACTTCCTCTCTCTTTCTGATTGGTAAACAAACTTCCGGAGGTTTCCTAGATAATGCGTCTGCGTTTCCGTTCGCCCTGCCTTCTTTGTATACAATATCAAATTCGAAGTCCGATAACTTTAATTTCCATTTCCAAATTCTTGAAGTAGGATCTTTGATAGAATGCATCCACGCTAAAGGTTTATGATCGGTTACGATGGTAAACTTTCTTCCGTAAAGATACGGTCGGAAGTGCATTGCGCTGTAAACAATTGCCAGACACTCCTTTTCTATGGTAGAGTAGTTTCGTTCGGCGGGATTTAATAGCCTTGAGGCATACGCAATCGGCAAATCCTTTCCGATTGGCCCTTGACTCAGTACACCGCTTATTGCATATCCTGATGCGTCTGTAGTAAGGTTAAAGGGTTTAGAAAAGTCTGGATATTGCAGGATGGGTTTCGTCACTAACGCTGTCTTTAAATTATTGAATGCGTTTTCTTGATTTTCTGTCCATTTAAAGGGAGTATCTTTCTTTAATAGTTGTGTCAATGGTTTCGCGACCTTGGGGAAATCGGGTATAAATCTTCTGTAATATCCTGCTAGTCCCAGAAATCGTTTGATATTTTTCGCCCTCTTTGGTCGTGGAAATTTTGATACGGCTTCGACTTTCTTTGGGTCGGGTTTCACGCCATCCTCACTAATTATATGTCCTAAATAATTCACCTCGTGTCGTAAAAATTCGCACTTATCAGGTTGTAATCGTAATTTAGCTTTCCTCAGTCTTTCCATTAATTTATTAAATTTAATTTCGCGTTCTTGGAGAGACGTGGAATAAATCACTATGTCATCCAGATAGACGAATAGTTCTATTCCTTGCAGACCAGATAATATTGAATTCATCAAACGTTGAAATGTTGCTGGGGCATCTTTTAATCCAAAGGGCATTCTTTTGAATTGAAAATGCCCGTATGGTGTCGAAAATGCAGTTTTGTGGGCATCTTCCTGTGACATACGGATCTGGTGAAAGCCCGATGCCAAGTCAAACGTGGAAAAATATTTTGCACTTCCTAATTGATCCAATATTTCTGTAATGTTGGGTAGTGGGAAGGCATCGCCAATCGTTTTATCGTTCAATTTTCTATAATCGATGACTAATCTCCAGCGCTTATTTCCTTGCGAATCGGGTTTTTGAGCACAATCCATAACGGGGAGTTATATGGAGATATTGATGGTTCCACTACGTCCGTATCTAGTAGTTCTTGGACCTGTCGATTTATTTCTTCTCGATGTATTGGTGGATATCGATACTGTTTAGTATTGATGGGTATATTATCCGTTGTAATTATCCTATGTTCCAGAACTTCGGTTGCTTCCAATGTATCTCCTGGAATATGAAACCTATCTTGATTATTACGAATCAATTTTTTAGCATTTTCCTTTTCTTCTTCGTTCAAATGTTCGAGTCGTAGTAACTCATTTATTTTATCGTATCTACTTTCCTCCGATCTTAGAACTGTATTGCACGCTGTCCTAGGAAGCGGGGTGGGGGGCGGGGGGGGATTTTCAAATTCTTTAATTACCATCGTTGGTGTTGTAAATACGTAATCTCCCGAAGTAGTATTTATTACTCTTATGTAACCTTTTCCTTTATGATTCCTCACAACTGCATTACCAAAATAGATTCCCTTGTTCGGCTCGATTCTTGGAATAAATCCCTCTTTTATCTCTGGATTAGCGATATTAACTGAACACGTTATTGAACTTCGCTTCGGTATAATTATTTTTTCTTTACTATCGAAGGGAATATAAATATTTCCCCATCTGATATGTTTTCCCTCATAATCTAAACGAGCCTTACAACCTGCAAAAAATTCGGATCCTAGGATTCCGTCTTGATCGATTAGCAATGAATCATCGACTGTGATGAAAACCAACCGGATGGCCCGCAACCTGTATTACCGTCTGCCCTAGGGAGACCAGGCTCGTTGCCGTAATTCCTCGCACTTCGATTGATTCCTTTTCGTCGATGATGGCTGAATCGAGTAAAGCAGGTTTCTTGATAATGTTGATTTCCGATCCAGAGTCTAATAATAAACTCGTCTTAGTCTTTAGATCTGGGGAAACTATTCGTGCAGTTGGGTTCGTTGGGGAATCGTTAAATTTTATTGAAATAATTCGGAGAGGTCGCCTTCCGAATCTGAATTCAACTCCTGATGATTTTCCTTCGCCGGTTGCTTGTGCTTCACTCTTTTCCTTTTGCCTTGAGATTCTGGATTCTCTGTCTGTGACCTCGTTTGGTTGTGGGATGACTCCCCCACAATATTTAGTGGTTGTTCGTTCGATCTTATGGTCGGCATTGCGTTCGCTCTGTCTCTCGTTATGGGTGGTGGAGTCGATCTCGCGGGGGTGGCTGTCCTCGTTCTGTTTGTTGCCGTTGGCGCCGGTCGCCTGGTTGCCGCCTGTACTCTTGGGCGATTCGGCGTATCGTTCCTTCGTGGCTCGCCCCATTCTCCCGAAGGACGTGTTTGGTTTCCCGATGGTCTCGAAGCATAGGGTACGATTAATCCGGCATCTACTCGGGCTTTAAATTTGTAACAGTCTTTCACTAGATGCCCGGGTTTTTTGCAATAGTTACACGTGATATTTTGTCTTGTAGAATTCAAAAAATTCTGCGATGGAGGTAGCGATCTTCGATCTTGGCGGTTGTTCCTGATATTGTTGTTAGTGTTCGAAGGATGTGCGTTGTCGCGTCTGTAATAGTTCGAGGGTGTCGGTCGTTGGGGTCGCGTTCTATCGGTTATTTGTTTCAATTCGTGTGTTGCTTTGACGGCTTGACGATACGCATCTTCTAAAGTATGGTACCCTGCTATTTTTACTCGCACATATACCTCGTTCGGAAGTCCTTTAACGAAAGCTTCTTTCGTTTCCCAATCTATAGTATCTTGGATATCGGGGGATATGATGCCGTAGTCGCCTCTTTCTCCGTCCATTATTGCCAATCTAAGATTTCTAACGCGATCCATATAATCTAATATGTCTTCCCCGGGTCGTTGAAATATCGTTCCTAATTCCCCTTTATATTCGTTAAGAGATTTCTTTGGGCCGAATAGATCCTTTAATTTGTTTCCGAAATCGTTTAGACTCGTTAATTCTGTGTCTTCGATGGCGAGGAGCGCGTGTCCACGGAGCTTATTTACTAACAATTTTACCAATTGAGGTTCTTGATATCTGGAAATCATATTTCGCGCGCGCTCACAAGCTCTTAAAAAGTGGAATACCGATGGTCGATATCCGTCAAACACTGGCACCGATTCGATCGCATCTTTTAGCTTAATTGGCTGGGTATGTCCACTCGGCTGGACCGTCTCTTGTTGCGTTGTCGGCGGCGATACGGGTGTTTTAGGTTCTTGTTTTGTTTTAAGTTCGAATAAGCCGCTTTGTAATTCGGCGAGTTTTGCACTCATATCGCGAAAGTTCGCATCCCATGCTTTAAGCTTTTCCGACAATGTCAAAACCATTTCTTCGTCCAACGATTCCACTACACTCGCCATTGTTTCTTAAATATTTGTTAAATATATATATTAATCAAGATAGACTAACTAAATATTAACGACAAGACATAACTGACCTCGGTGCGAAGGAATAAAGTTATGCTACACGAAATAACTGGTAACACAATACACAAAACATTAACTAAATTAAACGAGACTTACATAAATGCAAGTCACGTATAATCAAAACAATGACTATTGAAATTCGGTAACAATACAATCCATGCTATCACATTAAAGTAGCACACGGTATTGACACACACAATATCATGAAACACAAAACAATATTACAAAACACTACTAAATAAAATTATAGTGATTAACAATTAATTAGTTATTTCAACAACACGTTACTGTTGACATTAAACCAACGCCATACCAAAGAGACACGCGAGCGACCATGTTGAAAAATTCGTCGCGCGCACATACAAATAACAGCCAATGCAATACAATACAGCATCATAATAGCAATGTTAGGTACTAATAAAAAAAAAAAAAAAAAAAAAAAAAAAACAAGGAAAAGGGGGAGAGAGTTAAGGAAAATATATATAATAAATAACAACTAACATAATTATAACATATTATATATATTATATTATATACAGGGATACAGTATTCGTACAAAGGAACAGATACAAACGAAAATTATATCTATAAAAAAAAATAAATAATATATATATGTAATATCGTGATATAATATATTTACAAGGAATGGATGATACAGATGTTAATCGGACAGAAAAAGACGATTGTTGTTCAACCTGAACTATTCACACCAAACGTACAGAAAACAGCACAACTAAATAATTAGATAACGACTCGACTTTCACAAAATGCAATCAACACTCTCTCGGCAACGCCACTCGCAAACTCTGTTTGTTGATTCCTTTTCTCCCGTCCCTTGGCAACCGCTCGTGGCCAAGATCACGTAGGTCTCCTCTTTCCAAAACTACGCGATCAAAAACAAACGCCTCGGCTCTCGCGACATTCCACGCGGATCACCCGCCAACTCCCAGGCCTCTCACTCACGATACTACATATATACATTAACTATTTTTATATGTGTGTACAGAACTGATGGCGAACTCATCAACCATTTTCTGAACGACGGATGGAACAACATGAATAGCAATTCACACAGTGGAACTGTAAAGTATTTGTACGAAACCAAATACTGATGCTATCCACCTGTAAACAAACAATATTTATAACTATGCATATAATTTTCACTTATGTTCACCACTATATATATATATATATATATATATACTCGAAGACAAGGTACATTTGTGATATTTATTCCTATTGATGATATATACTTATATATTTATAACAATAAAACAAATCTCATTTATACTACTTACCAATACGTGCGCATATATGTATGTCGGATCACGATTCGAATTTTGGGCGCGCGACGACTCTTCGTGTGGACTAGCCATCGTTTCACAAAGCCGAGATTTTATTTACACGTATATACAGGTCTATCACTAAGCTTAACAAATAATAAGTACAACTAATAATCAGTCTAACAAACACTAAGCCTAATGAATAATACGATCTACGAATAATTAAATTAAATAATACTATTAGCAATGTTTGAGTTCAAACGAATCCACGGTCACCGGGATAACTCCTTACTAAGCGAAACTAACTTAGACGCAAATGCGATCGTCGAAAATGCTCGATGTATCACTCTCCAAGGCAATCGCAAGAATGCCAGCCTCGTGGTGATTTTTCTCCCTGTACGATTGCATTTTGTTTTCTATACCCGTTTGGAAGCATCGAGAAGGTTCCAAACGCCGTTGCTAGGCACACTCGTTGGAAGCATCGAGAAAGTTCCAAACGCCGTTGCTAGGCAGTTTCTGCCTGGAGTTTTGATTACTAATACAATGTATGTCCCATTGCATCGGCACCTCCGAGGCAACATCACACGTGGCTAGGCCCGCTCTCGAGGCCGCATGCCGCCACAACCACATTTCTCGGAAAACACATACAACCACTCCAGACCTCCGTTAGATAAAACATCCATCCCGTGACCGTGGCTACGTTCAGCGACCGATTCTCACCTCGAACCCAATCTCGCTTATTACAAATCTTAAGCAATTACAACTATAATAAAATCTAGGCTAAGGTACTAGAGGATGTTCCCAAAATTTCCAAGGAAAGGCTTCGGCTTTCCTTTCATCTCCGACATGTATATAATTACAAGCCAAGTAGTATTCATAATATTTATTTTCACTGATAACAAGTACGTAAAACCTAAAATAAATCAAAGGTTTTAACAATAAAAAAAAAACAAAAAAAAAGAAAGAAAAAGGGGAAGAAGAAAAATAAAGAAGAAAAAAAAGGAAAGAAAAAAAATATAATATTGTTAGGGAAGTGATACATTTACACTGTACATGAGAGTGTGTGTGTAAGGGCCAGAGGGCGTCAAGGCTTAGTGGAGACAAAAGACTGTTGCCAGATGTTAGCAGAATCTAGGATAGTCGGTTGGCGACCAGCGTGCGTGCAAGACGTTCTTCAGAGAGTAATATAGATGTATAACTGTTGTGTGGGAAATATAGGCAATAATTTGTATTCCCAAATCCTCGAATTTCCTTAACAAATATATATAAATATAAAATTTTCTTTTTCTATAAAAGGTTATTACTATTTCTGATAAACTCGAGAAATGAAAACATTATACCATGATACACTGACACAAAGATACACCACACAGAAGAAACTAACAGAGAACGCTTTAAGCTTGGCAAACTTACCGCCCGACGAATTTGCATACACCATAACCAAAACCCAGGACACATGGCTCTGATCGCAGGAGAAGCGATCCATATAGTCAAATGCATTCCGGTACAAGTAAAGGTACGACATACAACAAAATGCTACTCGGAACTACCCGTTTGGCAAAGGAATCGCACCACAGGAACTCCACCCGGACGTGCGCCAAACGTGGCGATATTCAGCACCATCGTCGTTGGCCACGAGCGGAAGCCACGTCATGTTCCCGGCAGAAAATCTGCAGTCTCGAACGCATTGGCGAGAGGAGCAACAGGAAAAACAATCGTCCCTGGAACAGTAAACATCCTGGGAATGATGGACAAAACACATTAACGACAATAGCGAAAAATACCGTATCAAGCTTATGGACTGGTTTTATGGAATTTGGAACTGTCAGTGCAGCAATATTTGGAATACTCGCAATATTTAAACTAATCAAAACAATAATAGATATAGCCGCACACGGATACCAGTTACGTGAAACTTACGAATGTGGAATCGCCCTATTAGGAGCAATATGCGGCTCAGTCACCCACCCGCTACGATACCTCAAAAGAAGACGAAATATCGATGATCAAACAGCACAACCTCAAGGGATATCGATAACACCGGTAGTCACTCAACTACCAACGACATCTACGTCCGCCTTGAGCGAACTCAGAGATACCATCAGTCAAATTTCCTTTGGAAATTTGAACTTCAAGGGCGGGGGTGTCACGTCCCGCGCTCCGCACACGCCGTAACAAGAACAAGAAAACCATTCTATACAAAACACGCGAATAAGGATTTGAATGCACAAACGAACACACGGCACTACGAAACGAAAGGAAGGATTAACAAAACGAGGGCGATTAACGGATCCAACCAATAAACAAAATACATATACACACAATTCAAAATAAACCAGGAAATAAGAATAACTACAAAAGGGGAAAATAATTGAAACGCCAGGAATATATATATATATATATATATATATATATATATATATATATATATATATATATATATATATATACACGTATTCATATGCATATTTCTCTAGGCAGTGTAGTATTCATACGAAATGAAATGTCAATTATTTATTTATCCTTTACCGGAATGTAGGCTAGTTTTAAGTATGTATCTTAGATTTTCGATTTGATAGAATTCGCACACATATATATATTTCTGACAATGTAACCTTCATTTCTTTAATAATACAATATTGTATGTTTTATGTATTCGTTAAACTATTAGTTTTTGACTTCATGTATACTTTTATTTCATAAATTGATAATATTGTATTTATTGCATAGTATTGGAAGCACTGTCTCTAATATTTACTAGGTTATTACATGTTCGGCATATATGTTTATACTTATATGTAACTGTCCAAATTGATTGATTGAAATATATTTATATATATATATATATATATGCGTCTAAAAAATTTATTGTAGCTGTGTATGTGGACGACATCCTCGTGTTTGGGACGAATGAGTGGATTGAGATATTCAAAACTAGGATTAAGGACAAATTAGATGTTAGAATGCTAGGCGTAGACACTCAATTTCTGTCCATCCACCTGAGTAAGCCAAACAGCACCACTGTAGTATTCGATCAATCTGTACAGATAGGTCAAATGCTGGATCTGTTTGACATTACTCGTGAGGTTGGGGTGGTGGGAGTGTCGACACCGCTAGCTAGAGAATGCGAGGCTGGTTTTGATATTGAACGTGATGAGCCTCTCGACAGTAAATTATATGAACAAGCTGTGGGGCACATAATGTATGTAGCTACTGTAAGTCGTCCTGATGTTGCGTGTGCAATAGGGAAACTAAGCCAAAGATGCGCGAATCCGACTGTATCCGATTGGAAAGCAGCGAAGCGGGTATTCAGATATTTACTAAAGACCAAAGACTTGAAGTTAGTATACCAAAGGACCGGGCAACCTCTGAAGGTGTTTTGCGACTCGGATTTTGCGGGTTGTACGGTAGACAGGAAATCCAGGAGCGGGTATGTGTTCATACTCGCTGGTGGTGCGATATCCTGGCTATCCAAAAAACAACCGATTATAGCTCAATCGACGTGCGAAGCGGAATTTGTGGCAATGCAGGAAGCAGCAAGGGAAACAGTGTGGATTTCTTTACTGTTAAAGGAATTGGGTCAACTGTCATATTGCCATCGCCCCTGCAAGATATTCTGCGATAATATCGGAGCTATTTCATGGTCAAAGGACGAAATAGTTGCTGAGAGTTCTAAGCACGTCCAAGTGCGCTACTTTTACGTTAAGAACTGCGTATCGAGGGGGATACTAGATTATACTTATGTACCTAGTCCTGAGAATGTGGCTGACATTCTCACCAAAGGCCTAAATAGGATTAAGACCCAGCAATTTACCAAAGCTATGGGGCTTGTAGAAACTAGCGATCAAAGGGGAGTGTTGAGAAATGTTAAGTTGGTATGATCGCTGCTTACTACAAGCTAAGTTGGTACGACTTCTAACGACGCTCTTTTGTCTTAGAAGTCGACCACGTTGTTCTATTGACTTGGAGATTCCTGTGTGGTAAGACGTGTTATAAGACTGAAATATATTGGAGAAAACGAATCTAAGTGAATCGTTATTTTATAAACCCAAAACTTTATTAAATAACAATCAAAGCCATGTGTCCTGGGTTTTGGTTATGGTGTATGCAAATTCGTCGGGCGGTAAGTTTGCCAAGCTTAAAGCGTTCTCTATTAGTTTCTTCTGTGTGGTGTATCTTTGTGTCAGTGTATCATGGTATAATGTTTTCGTTTCTCGAGTTTATCAGAAATAGGAATAACCTTTTATAGAAAAAGAAAATTTTATATTTATATATATTATATTTTTTTTCTTTCCTTTTTTTCTTCTTTTTTTTCTTCTTCCCCCTTTTTTTTGTTTTTTTTTTATTGTTAAAACCTTTGTTTTATTTTAGGTTTTACGTACTTGTTATCAGTGAAAATAAATATTATGAATACTACTTGGATTGTAACTATATACATATATGCGTACAAAATCCACTTCTACATGTTAGATATAATAATATAACAATACTACGTAGATTAATACACAATAAAATATCCTTTTACTCCGGTTATATTTATTACTAACTCTCAATTAATCTATCTTAATTATTTTCTAACCACTTTCTATATTTATCAGCTATTTTATTTCTTTTTGTTAATCTGCGAAATCCATGCATGTACACTTCCTTGTATGGTGATTGATTGTTCACGAGGTAAGTTGCACTTTCACTGTTTTCGTTATTCGTTGAACTAACACGTTTTACATTCAAACAGTAATTGGAACACTCGTAATAAACTTCTTTTCTTTTTCCAAGTTTCCGCTATCTGTGTCATTCGACGAACACTGCCACGCCTCCACAGCACCGTTATAACATTTAGCGATGCTGCTCTTTGCATTAAGGCAATTGAAGTTAATTCGTTCGTTTATTTTCAGCTGGTACATGGTGTCCCGCAAGCAGGGAGCCATATCATATTTTGCATGTAGACCTTCTTGTTTGATGATTACTTGTTTACAAGGTAACTTTCACTTCCCCTCTTTTAATTATTTATTGAATCGACACGTTGTATATTCAAACAATAATTGGAGTACACATAATAATTTTCCCTTTTTCTTTTTAGGTTTTCGCTATCTGTATTATTCGACGGACAGTGTTACACCTCCTTTTGATTTATCCATAATATAGTTATAACATTTAGTAACCTTGTATTTTGCACTGAGACAATTGAAACTAATTTATTCACTTATTTTAGGTAGCTGTCATACATTGTGTTCCACGAACAACGATCCATAACCTATACTTGCACGTACACTTTCTTGTATGTTGATCACTTGTTCACAAGGTAACTTTCACTTTCACTAGTTAATTGTTCATTAAGTTAACACGTTTTATATTTAAGCAATAATTGAAACACGTATAATAATTTTCCTTTTTCCTTTTAGGTGTTCGATATCTGTATTATTCGACGAACAGCACTATAACATATACTACCGCACTACGTTGCCCACTGAAATCGCTTTATTCATTGCTTATTTCGATTATGCGCTAGTTTTAACTTGTTTAAATGCACCGTTCGCGGAATCCCTTTTACTTCGATCTTGACGTTTTGGTTCTGCAAGATTTCTAGCACTTTGTATGGTCCAGTATATTGATCGGAGAATTTTCCTTTACTGGGTTCTTTTAGTAAATATATCGAATCTCCTATTTTAAAATCTTGGGGGTTGATTCGTCGGTCGTAATATTCTTTTGATCTTAGTTTGGATTTTATCAAATTTTCTCTCGCCATTCGTTGTACGGTGTTAATTTTATCGAACAGATCTTCGAGATATTCTGCGTAAGTTGGTTCCATGTTCTCTTCGATTATTACTTCACCAGTAGGTTCTCTGGCTAGATGTCCAAAAACTAATTCGTGCGGGGAGAATTTCGTTCCTTCGTGTACAGAGGTATTATAGGAAAACATAGCTAATTCTACCCATTCGTCCCAATTTTTGGAATTTTCAATGTATAATTTGAGATATTCTATCAGCACGTGGTGAGATCTTTCGATTGAACCGTTACTTTGTGGATGATATGCCGTCGTGGTATATTGTTTGATGCGGAATCTCTTTGCTACTTTCTTCATTAGTGAGGATGTAAAGTTCGTTCCTTGATCAGTGAGAATAGCTCTCGGTGACCCGAAACGACAAATAAATCGCTTTACAAAAACGTCCGCTAAGATAGGCCGAGAGGCTGAAGAGATTCCTCCTAGTGGAATCCCAATTGAGTATTTTGTTAATAAGTCTTGGATAGTTAATATATATTCGTTTCCCTTTTGGGTTTTTGGTAATGGACCTATAATATCCATACTAACCTTATCGAACGCTTTACCTGGTGTGTCTGTAAGTACCATTGGTTGCTTTGCTTTTATTCTTGTGAGTTTCTTCAATTGACATTCCTTACATGTTCTTACGTAATCTTGAATTTCCTTTTTCATATTTTCCCAATAGTAATGTTGTCGTATTCTTTGATAAGTTTTTGTTATTCCTTTGTGTCCTGCTACGCTTGATTCATGTTTTTCTCGTATTATGTTGTTCCGCGCTTCCACAGATGGGGTAATTACTTCCCCAGTGCAAATGGTGATGGTTAAGGTTTTTTCCATAAATATTTCCTTTAATTTTCTGATTGTATATCGCCAGGGTATTGTTTCTCATTTACTGCGTCTAATAGAGATCTTAGCGAGTTTAATAAATTTTCTGGTGTTATTGGAATATTTCTATTTTCCTTTATCGGTAGGAATACAATGTATTTTCCAGAATCGTAATTCAATCTTGCTTTTTCTAACATTAAATCTTCATAACGAGGTAACTTTCCCGTTTCCTTCATTTCTAAGGCTCCTTTATCTATCGGATTGCCATGTATATCTATAAATACTACTTTATGGTCATTTACTCTCGCAATTGAGTCTCGGGTTTCTGAAATTCTTAGTTCCGCAATTATCGTAGGTCTCGTGTCCTTTTCTCGTTGTTGAATTAGTTCTGGAATTACAGTGGAGGTCTCTTTTTCGCTTGTTGTATCCGTGCCTTCTTTTTCTCGATTGGTTATTGCTCTATCTGTACTTACATCGATTTCTGCTAATGCTTGGTCTAAATATTTTATGGGGGTTTCTTCTATTGTAAAATGTTTTCGGGTAAAACCCTTTCCTTGATTTTTAGAATCACTGGATTGAGGCAAGACGTGTGGTTTAGCTTCGAATATGGGAGAGTCTTCGGTTGACGTATCTATTTCGAATCTTTTTGAGACAGGATAGCGAATCGGTGAGACTTCCTCTCTCTTTCTGATTGGTAAACAAACTTCCGGAGGTTTCCTAGATAATGCGTCTGCGTTTCCGTTCGCCCTGCCTTCTTTGTATACAATATCAAATTCGAAGTCCGATAACTTTAATTTCCATTTCCAAATTCTTGAAGTAGGATCTTTGATAGAATGCATCCACGCTAAAGGTTTATGATCGGTTACGATGGTAAACTTTCTTCCGTAAAGATACGGTCGGAAGTGCATTGCGCTGTAAACAATTGCCAGACACTCCTTTTCTATGGTAGAGTAGTTTCGTTCGGCGGGATTTAATAGCCTTGAGGCATACGCAATCGGCAAATCCTTTCCGATTGGCCCTTGACTCAGTACACCGCTTATTGCATATCCTGATGCGTCTGTAGTAAGGTTAAAGGGTTTAGAAAAGTCTGGATATTGCAGGATGGGTTTCGTCACTAACGCTGTCTTTAAATTATTGAATGCGTTTTCTTGATTTTCTGTCCATTTAAAGGGAGTATCTTTCTTTAATAGTTGTGTCAATGGTTTCGCGACCTTGGGGAAATCGGGTATAAATCTTCTGTAATATCCTGCTAGTCCCAGAAATCGTTTGATATTTTTCGCCCTCTTTGGTCGTGGAAATTTTGATACGGCTTCGACTTTCTTTGGGTCGGGTTTCACGCCATCCTCACTAATTATATGTCCTAAATAATTCACCTCGTGTCGTAAAAATTCGCACTTATCAGGTTGTAATCGTAATTTAGCTTTCCTCAGTCTTTCCATTAATTTATTAAATTTAATTTCGCGTTCTTGGAGAGACGTGGAATAAATCACTATGTCATCCAGATAGACGAATAGTTCTATTCCTTGCAGACCAGATAATATTGAATTCATCAAACGTTGAAATGTTGCTGGGGCATCTTTTAATCCAAAGGGCATTCTTTTGAATTGAAAATGCCCGTATGGTGTCGAAAATGCAGTTTTGTGGGCATCTTCCTGTGACATACGGATCTGGTGAAAGCCCGATGCCAAGTCAAACGTGGAAAAATATTTTGCACTTCCTAATTGATCCAATATTTCTGTAATGTTGGGTAGTGGGAAGGCATCGCCAATCGTTTTATCGTTCAATTTTCTATAATCGATGACTAATCTCCAGCGCTTATTTCCTTGCGAATCGGGTTTTTGAGCACAATCCATAACGGGGAGTTATATGGAGATATTGATGGTTCCACTACGTCCGTATCTAGTAGTTCTTGGACCTGTCGATTTATTTCTTCTCGATGTATTGGTGGATATCGATACTGTTTAGTATTGATGGGTATATTATCCGTTGTAATTATCCTATGTTCCAGAACTTCGGTTGCTTCCAATGTATCTCCTGGAATATGAAACCTATCTTGATTATTACGAATCAATTTTTTAGCATTTTCCTTTTCTTCTTCGTTCAAATGTTCGAGTCGTAGTAACTCATTTATTTTATCGTATCTACTTTCCTCCGATCTTAGAACTGTATTGCACGCTGTCCTAGGAAGCGGGGTGGGGGGCGGGGGGGATTTTCAAATTCTTTAATTACCATCGTTGGTGTTGTAAATACGTAATCTCTCGAAGTAGTATTTATTACTCTTATGTAACCTTTTCCTTTATGATTCCTCACAACTGCATTACCAAAATAGATTCCCTTGTTCGGCTCGATTCTTGGAATAAATCCCTCTTTTATCTCTGGATTAGCGATATTAACTGAACACGTTATTGAACTTCGCTTCGGTATAATTATTTTTTCTTTACTATCGAAGGGAATATAAATATTTCCCCATCTGATATGTTTTCCCTCATAATCTAAACGAGCCTTACAACCTGCAAAAAATTCGGATCCTAGGATTCCGTCTTGATCGATTAGCAATGAATCATCGACTATGATGAAAACCAACCGGATGGCCCGCAACCTGTATTACCGTCTGCCCTAGGGAGACCAGGCTCGTTGCCGTAATTCCTCGCACTTCGATTGATTCCTTTTCGTCGATGATGGCTGAATCGAGTAAAGCAGGTTTCTTGATAATGTTGATTTCCGATCCAGAGTCTAATAATAAACTCGTCTTAGTCTTTAGATCTGGGGAAACTATTCGTGCAGTTGGGTTCGTTGGGGAATCGTTAAATTTTATTGAAATAATTCGGAGAGGTCGCCTTCCGAATCTGAATTCAACTCCTGATGATTTTCCTTCGCCGGTTGCTTGTGCTTCACTCTTTTCCTTTTGCCTTGAGATTCTGGATTCTCTGTCTGTGACCTCGTTTGGTTGTGGGATGACTCCCCCACAATATTTAGTGGTTGTTCGTTCGATCTTATGGTCGGCATTGCGTTCGCTCTGTCTCTCGTTATGGGTGGTGGAGTCGATCTCGCGGGGGTGGCTGTCCTCGTTCTGTTTGTTGCCGTTGGCGCCGGTCGCCTGGTTGCCGCCTGTACTCTTGGGCGATTCGGCGTATCGTTCCTTCGTGGCTCGCCCCATTCTCCCGAAGGACGTGTTTGGTTTCCCGATGGTCTCGAAGCATAGGGTACGATTAATCCGGCATCTACTCGGGCTTTAAATTTGTAACAGTCTTTCACTAGATGCCCGGGTTTTTTGCAATAGTTACACGTGATATTTTGTCTTGTAGAATTCAAAAAATTCTGCGATGGAGGTAGCGATCTTCGATCTTGGCGGTTGTTCCTGATATTGTTGTTAGTGTTCGAAGGATGTGCGTTGTCGCGTCTGTAATAGTTCGAGGGTGTCGGTCGTTGGGGTCGCGTTCTATCGGTTATTTGTTTCAATTCGTGTGTTGCTTTGACGGCTTGACGATACGCATCTTCTAAAGTATGGTACCCTGCTATTTTTACTCGCACATATACCTCGTTCGGAAGTCCTTTAACGAAAGCTTCTTTCGTTTCCCAATCTATAGTATCTTGGATATCGGGGGATATGATGCCGTAGTCGCCTCTTTCTCCGTCCATTATTGCCAATCTAAGATTTCTAACGCGATCCATATAATCTAATATGTCTTCCCCGGGTCGTTGAAATATCGTTCCTAATTCCCCTTTATATTCGTTAAGAGATTTCTTTGGGCCGAATAGATCCTTTAATTTGTTTCCGAAATCGTTTAGACTCGTTAATTCTGTGTCTTCGATGGCGAGGAGCGCGTGTCCACGGAGCTTATTTACTAACAATTTTACCAATTGAGGTTCTTGATATCTGGAAATCATATTTCGCGCGCGCTCACAAGCTCTTAAAAAGTGGAATACCGATGGTCGATATCCGTCAAACACTGGCACCGATTCGATCGCATCTTTTAGCTTAATTGGCTGGGTATGTCCACTCGGCTGGACCGTCTCTTGTTGCGTTGTCGGCGGCGATACGGGTGTTTTAGGTTCTTGTTTTGTTTTAAGTTCGAATAAGCCGCTTTGTAATTCGGCGAGTTTTGCACTCATATCGCGAAAGTTCGCATCCCATGCTTTAAGCTTTTCCGACAATGTCAAAACCATTTCTTCGTCCAACGATTCCACTACACTCGCCATTGTTTCTTAAATATTTGTTAAATATATATATTAATCAAGATAGACTAACTAAATATTAACGACAAGACATAACTGACCTCGGTGCGAAGGAATAAAGTTATGCTACACGAAATAACTGGTAACACAATACACAAAACATTAACTAAATTAAACGAGACTTACATAAATGCAAGTCACGTATAATCAAAACAATGACTATTGAAATTCGGTAACAATACAATCCATGCTATCACATTAAAGTAGCACACGGTATTGACACACACAATATCATGAAACACAAAACAATATTACAAAACACTACTAAATAAAATTATAGTGATTAACAATTAATTAGTTATTTCAACAACACGTTACTGTTGACATTAAACCAACGCCATACCAAAGAGACACGCGAGCGACCATGTTGAAAAATTCGTCGCGCGCACATACAAATAACAGCCAATGCAATACAATACAGCATCATAATAGGAATGTTAGGTACTAATAAAAAAAAAAAAAAAAAAAAAACAAGGAAAAGGGGGAGAGAGTTAAGGAAAATATATATAATAAATAACAACTAACATAATTATAACATATTATATATATTATATTATATACAGGGATACAGTATTCGTACAAAGGAACAGATCCAAACGAAAATTATATATATAAAAAAAAATAAATAATATATATATGTAATATCGTGATATAATATATTTACAAGGAATGGATGATACAGATGTTAATCGGACAGAAAAAGACGATTGTTGTTCAACCTGAACTATTCACACCAAACGTACAGAAAACAGCACAACTAAATAATTAGATAACGACTCGACTTTCACAAAATGCAATCAACACTCTCTCGGCAACGCCACTCGCAAACTCTGTTTGTTGATTCCTTTTCTCCCGTCCCTTGGCAACCGCTCGTGGCCAAGATCACGTAGGTCTCCTCTTTCCAAAACTACGCGATCAAAAACAAACGCCTCGGCTCTCGCGACATTCCACGCGGATCACCCGCCAACTCCCAGGCCTCTCACTCACGATACTACATATATACATTAACTATTTTTATATGTGTGTACAGAACTGATGGCGAACTCATCAACCATTTTCTGAACGACGGATGGAACAACATGAATAGCAATTCACACAGTGGAACTGTAAAGTATTTGTACGAAACCAAATACTGATGCTATCCACCTGTAAACAAACAATATTTATAACTATGCATATAATTTTCACTTATGTTCACCACTATATATATATATACTCGAAGACAAGGTACATTTGTGATATTTATTCCTATTGATGATATATACTTATATATTTATAACAATAAAACAAATCTCATTTATACTACTTACCAATACGTACGCATATATGTATGTCGGATCACGATTCGAATTTTGGGCGCGCGACGACTCTTCATGTGGACTAGCCATCGTTTCACAAAGCCGAGATTTTATTTACACGTATATACAGGTCTATCACTAAGCTTAACAAATAATAAGTACAACTAATAATAAGTCTAACAAACACTAAGACTAATGAATAATACGATCTACGAATAATTAAATTAAATAATACTATTAGCAATGTTTGAGTTCAAACGAATCCACGGTCACCGGGATAACTCCTTACTAAGCGAAACTAACTTAGACGCAAATGCGATCGTCGAAAATGCTCGATGTATCACTCTCCAAGGCAATCGCAAGAATGCCAGCCTCGTGGTGATTTTTCTCCCTGTACGATTGCATTTTGTTTTCTATACCCGTTTGGAAGCATCGAGAAGGTTCCAAACGCCGTTGCTAGGCACACTCGTTGGAAGCATCGAGAAAGTTCCAAACGCCGTTGCTAGGCAGTTTCTGCCTGGAGTTTTGATTACTAATACAATGTATGTCCCATTGCATCGGCACCTCCGAGGCAACATCACACGTGGCTAGGCCCGCTCTCGAGGCCGCATGCCGCCACAACCACATTTCTCGGAAAACACATACAACCACTCCAGACCTCCGTTAGATAAAACATCCATCCCGTGACCGTGGCTACGTTCAGCGACCGATTCTCACCTCGAACCCAATCTCGCTTATTACAAATCTTAAGCAATTACAACTATAATAAAATCTAGGCTAAGGTACTAGAGGATGTTCCCAAAATTTCCAAGGAAAGGCTTCGGCTTTCCTTTCATCTCCGACATGTATATAATTACAAGCCAAGTAGTATTCATAATATTTATTTTCACTGATAACAAGTACGTAAAACCTAAAATAAATCAAAGGTTTTAACAATAAAAAAAAAAAAACAAAAAAAAAAGAAAGAAAAAGGGGAAGAAGAAAAATAAAGAAGAAAAAAAAGGAAAGAAAAAAAATATAATATTGTTAGGGAAGTGATACATTTACACTGTACATGAGAGTGTGTGTGTAAGGGCCAGAGGGCGTCAAGGCTTAGTGGAGACAAAAGACTGTTGCCAGATGTTAGCAGAATCTAGGATAGTCGGTTGGCGACCAGCGTGCGTGCAAGACGTTCTTCAGAGAGTAATATAGATGTATAACTGTTGTGTGGGAAATATAGGCAATAATTTGTATTCCCAAATCCTCGAATTTCCTTAACAAATATATATAAATATAAAATTTTCTTTTTCTATAAAAGGTTATTACTATTTCTGATAAACTCGAGAAATGAAAACATTATACCATGATACACTGACACAAAGATACACCACACAGAAGAAACTAACAGAGAACGCTTTAAGCTTGGCAAACTTACCGCCCGACGAATTTGCATACACCATAACCAAAACCCAGGACACATGGCTCTGATCGCAGGAGAAGCGATCCATATAGTCAAATGCATTCCGGTACAAGTAAAGGTACGACATACAACAAAATGCTACTCGGAACTACCCGTTTGGCAAAGGAATCGCACCACAGGAACTCCACCCGGACGTGCGCCAAACGTGGCGATATTCAGCACCATCGTCGTTGGCCACGAGCGGAAGCCACGTCATGTTCCCGGCAGAAAATCTGCAGTCTCGAACGCATTGGCGAGAGGAGCAACAGGAAAAACAATCGTCCCTGGAACAGTAAACATCCTGGGAATGATGGACAAAACACATTAACGACAATAGCGAAAAATACCGTATCAAGCTTATGGACTGGTTTTATGGAATTTGGAACTGTCAGTGCAGCAATATTTGGAATACTCGCAATATTTAAACTAATCAAAACAATAATAGATATAGCCGCACACGGATACCAGTTACGTGAAACTTACGAATGTGGAATCGCCCTATTAGGAGCAATATGCGGCTCAGTCACCCACCCGCTACGATACCTCAAAAGAAGACGAAATATCGATGATCAAACAGCACAACCTCAAGGGATATCGATAACACCGGTAGTCACTCAACTACCAACGACATCTACGTCCGCCTTGAGCGAACTCAGAGATACCATCAGTCAAATTTCCTTTGGAAATTTGAACTTCAAGGGCGGGGGTGTCACGTCCCGCGCTCCGCACACGCCGTAACAAGAACAAGAAAACCATTCTATACAAAACACGCGAATAAGGATTTGAATGCACAAACGAACACACGGCACTACGAAACGAAAGGAAGGATTAACAAAACGAGGGCGATTAACGGATCCAACCAATAAACAAAATACATATACACACAATTCAAAATAAACCAGGAAATAAGAATAACTACAAAAGGGGAAAATAATTGAAACGCCAGGAATATATATATATATATATATATATATATATATATATATATATATATATATATATATATATATATATATATTTCAATCAATCAATTTGGAGAGTTACATATAAGTATAAACATATATGCCGAACATGTAATAACCTAGTAAATATTAGAGACAGTGCTTCCAATACTATGCAATAAATACAATATTATCAATTTATGAAATAAAAGTATACATGAAGTCAAAAACTAATAGTTTAACGAATACATAAAACATACAATATTGTATTATTAAAGAAATGAAGGTTACATTGTCAGAAACATATATATATATATATATATGTGCGCATTCTATCAAATTGATAATCTAAGATACATACTTAAAACTAGCCTACATTCCGGTAAAGAATTATAAAATAAGAACTATATTACGGAACATGCATGTCTATATATAAATATATAAATTATATTCTAAACTAAACTACTATTAATGTATGCGCATTCTACATTATTGATTCAAATCGATAATCTAAGATACATACTTATAACTAGCATACATTCCGGTAAAGGATTAATAAGTAATTGACATTTCATTTCGTATGAATACTACACTGCCAGGAGAAATATGCATATGAATACGTATATATATACATATATATATATATGTATGTATGTATGTGTGCGCGTATGTTTTATATTATCGAATACTCTATAAAATAAACTACTCAAAACAATAAATAACGCAATCGAAGAATTACAAAACATTATATATATATATATATATATATATATATATATATACGTATTCATATGCATATTTCTCTTGGCAGTGTAGTATTCATACGAAATGAAATGTCAATTATTTATTTATCCTTTACCGGAATGTAGGCTAGTTTTAAGTATGTATCTTAGATTATCGATTTGATAGAATTCGCACACATATATATATTTCTGACAATGTAACCTTCATTTCTTTAATAATACAATATTGTATGTTTTATGTATTCGTTAAACTATTAGTTTTTGACTTCATGTATACTTTTATTTCATAAATTGATAATATTGTATTTATTGCATAGTATTGGAAGCACTGTCTCTAATATTTACTAGGTTATTACATGTTCGGCATATATGTTTATACTTATATGTAACTGTCCAAATTGATTGATTGAAATATATTTATATATATATATATATGCGTCTAAAAAATTTATTGTAGCTGTGTATGTGGACGACATCCTCGTGTTTGGGACGAATGAGTGGATTGAGATATTCAAAACTAGGATTAAGGACAAATTAGATGTTAGAATGCTAGGCGTAGACACTCAATTTCTGTCCATCCACCTGAGTAAGCCAAACAGCACCACTGTAGTATTCGATCAATCTGTACAGATAGGTCAAATGCTGGATCTGTTTGACATTACTCGTGAGGTTGGGGTGGTGGGAGTGTCGACACCGCTAGCTAGAGAATGCGAGGCTGGTTTTGATATTGAACGTGATGAGCCTCTCGACAGTAAATTATATGAACAAGCTGTGGGGCACATAATGTATGTAGCTACTGTAAGTCGTCCTGATGTTGCGTGTGCAATAGGGAAACTAAGCCAAAGATGCGCGAATCCGACTGTATCCGATTGGAAAGCAGCGAAGCGGGTATTCAGATATTTACTAAAGACCAAAGACTTGAAGTTAGTATACCAAAGGACCGGGCAACCTCTGAAGGTGTTTTGCGACTCGGATTTTGCGGGTTGTACGGTAGACAGGAAATCCAGGAGCGGGTATGTGTTCATACTCGCTGGTGGTGCGATATCCTGGCTATCCAAAAAACAACCGATTATAGCTCAATCGACGTGCGAAGCGGAATTTGTGGCAATGCAGGAAGCAGCAAGGGAAACAGTGTGGATTTCTTTACTGTTAAAGGAATTGGGTCAACTGTCATATTGCCATCGCCCCTGCAAGATATTCTGCGATAATATCGGAGCTATTTCATGGTCAAAGGACGAAATAGTTGCTGAGAGTTCTAAGCACGTCCAAGTGCGCTACTTTTACGTTAAGAACTGCGTATCGAGGGGGATACTAGATTATACTTATGTACCTAGTCCTGAGAATGTGGCTGACATTCTCACCAAAGGCCTAAATAGGATTAAGACCCAGCAATTTACCAAAGCTATGGGGCTTGTAGAAACTAGCGATCAAAGGGGAGTGTTGAGAAATGTTAAGTTGGTATGATCGCTGCTTACTACAAGCTAAGTTGGTACGACTTCTAACGACGCTCTTTTGTCTTAGAAGTCGACCACGTTGTTCTATTGACTTGGAGATTCCTGTGTGGTAAGACGTGTTATAAGACTGAAATATATTGGAGAAAACGAATCTAAGTGAATCGTTATTTTATAAACCCAAAACTTTATTAAATAACAATCAAAGCCATGTGTCCTGGGTTTTGGTTATGGTGTATGCAAATTCGTCGGGCGGTAAGTTTGCCAAGCTTAAAGCGTTCTCTATTAGTTTCTTCTGTGTGGTGTATCTTTGTGTCAGTGTATCATGGTATAATGTTTTCGTTTCTCGAGTTTATCAGAAATAGGAATAACCTTTTATAGAAAAAGAAAATTTTATATTTATATATATTATATTTTTTTTCTTTCCTTTTTTTTTCTTCTTTTTTTTCTTCTTCCCCCTTTTTTTTTGTTTTTTTTTTTATTGTTAAAACCTTTGTTTTATTTTAGGTTTTACGTACTTGTTATCAGTGAAAATAAATATTATGAATACTACTTGGATTGTAACTATATACATATATGCGTACAAAATCCACTTCTACATGTTAGATATAATAATATAACAATACTACGTAGATTAATACACAATAAAATATCCTTTTACTCCAGTTATATTTATTACTAACTCTCAATTAATCTATCTTAATTATTTTCTAACCACTTTCTATATTTATCAGCTATTTTATTTCTTCTTGTTAATCTGCGAAATCCATGCATGTACACTTCCTTGTATGGTGATTGATTGTTCACGAGGTAAGTTGCACTTTCACTGTTTTCGTTATTCGTTGAACTAACACGTTTTACATTCAAACAGTAATTGGAACACTCGTAATAAACTTCTTTTCTTTTTCCAAGTTTCCGCTATCTGTGTCATTCGACGAACACTGCCACGCCTCCACAGCACCGTTATAACATTTAGCGATGCTGCTCTTTGCATTAAGGCAATTGAAGTTAATTCGTTCGTTTATTTTCAGCTGGTACATGGTGTCCCGCAAGCAGGGAGCCATATCATATTTTGCATGTAGACCTTCTTGTTTGATGATTACTTGTTTACAAGGTAACTTTCACTTCCCCTCTTTTAATTATTTATTGAATCGACACGTTGTATATTCAAACAATAATTGGAGTACACATAATAATTTTCCCTTTCTCTTTTTAGGTTTTCGCTATCTGTATTATTCGACGGACAGTGTTACACCTCCTTTTGATTTATCCATAATATAGTTATAACATTTAGTAACCTTGTATTTTGCACTGAGACAATTGAAACTAATTTATTCACTTATTTTAGGTAGCTGTCATACATTGTGTTCCACGAACAACGATCCATAACCTATACTTGCACGTACACTTTCTTGTATGTTGATCACTTGTTCACAAGGTAACTTTCACTTTCACTAGTTAATTGTTCATTAAGTTAACACGTTTTATATTTAAGCAATAATTGAAACACGTATAATAATTTTCCTTTTTCCTTTTAGGTGTTCGATATCTGTATTATTCGACGAACAGCACTATAACATATACTACCGCACTACGTTGCCCACTGAAATCGCTTTATTCATTGCTTATTTCGATTATGCGCTAGTTTTAACTTGTTTAAATGCACCGTTCGCGGAATCCCTTTTACTTCGATCTTGACGTTTTGGTTCTGCAAGATTTCTAGCACTTTGTATGGTCCAGTATATTGATCGGAGAATTTTCCTTTACTGGGTTCTTTTAGTAAATATATCGAATCTCCTATTTTAAAATCTTGGGGGTTGATTCGTCGGTCGTAATATTCTTTTGATCTTAGTTTGGATTTTATCAAATTTTCTCTCGCCATTCGTTGTACGGTGTTAATTTTATCGAACAGATCTTCGAGATATTCTGCGTAAGTTGGTTCCATGTTCTCTTCGATTATTACTTCACCAGTAGGTTCTCTGGCTAGATGTCCAAAAACTAATTCGTGCGGGGAGAATTTCGTTCCTTCGTGTACAGAGGTATTATAGGAAAACATAGCTAATTCTACCCATTCGTCCCAATTTTTGGAATTTTCAATGTATAATTTGAGATATTCTATCAGCACGTGGTGAGATCTTTCGATTGAACCGTTACTTTGTGGATGATATGCCGTCGTGGTATATTGTTTGATGCGGAATCTCTTTGCTACTTTCTTCATTAGTGAGGATGTAAAGTTCGTTCCTTGATCAGTGAGAATAGCTCTCGGTGACCCGAAACGACAAATAAATCGCTTTACAAAAACGTCCGCTAAGATAGGCCGAGAGGCTGAAGAGATTCCTCCTAGTGGAATCCCAATTGAGTATTTTGTTAATAAGTCTTGGATAGTTAATATATATTCGTTTCCCTTTTGGGTTTTTGGTAATGGACCTATAATATCCATACTAACCTTATCGAACGCTTTACCTGGTGTGTCTGTAAGTACCATTGGTTGTTTTGCTTTTATTCTTGTGAGTTTCTTCAATTGACATTCCTTACATGTTCTTACGTAATCTTGAATTTCCTTTTTCATATTTTCCCAATAGTAATGTTGTCGTATTCTTTGATAAGTTTTTGTTATTCCTTTGTGTCCTGCTACGCTTGATTCATGTTTTTCTCGTATTATGTTGTTCCGCGCTTCCACAGATGGGGTAATTACTTCCCCAGTGCAAATGGTGATGGTTAAGGTTTTTTCCATAAATATTTCCTTTAATTTTCTGATTGTATATCGCCAGGGTATTGTTTCTCATTTACTGCGTCTAATAGAGATCTTAGCGAGTTTAATAAATTTTCTGGTGTTATTGGAATATTTCTATTTTCCTTTATCGGTAGGAATACAATGTATTTTCCAGAATCGTAATTCAATCTTGCTTTTTCTAACATTAAATCTTCATAACGAGGTAACTTTCCCGTTTCCTTCATTTCTAAGGCTCCTTTATCTATCGGATTGCCATGTATATCTATAAATACTACTTTATGGTCATTTACTCTCGCAATTGAGTCTCGGGTTTCTGAAATTCTTAGTTCCGCAATTATCGTAGGTCTCGCGTCCTTTTCTCGTTGTTGAATTAGTTCTGGAATTACAGTGGAGGTCTCTTTTTCGCTTGTTGTATCCGTGCCTTCTTTTTCTCGATTGGTTATTTCTCTATCTGTACTTACATCGATTTCTGCTAATGCTTGGTCTAAATATTTTATGGGGGTTTCTTCTATTGTAAAATGTTTTCGGGTAAAACCCTTTCCTTGATTTTTAGAATCACTGGATTGAGGCAAGACGTGTGGTTTAGCTTCGAATATGGGAGAGTCTTCGGTTGACGTATCTATTTCGAATCTTTTTGAGACAGGATAGCGAATCGGTGAGACTTCCTCTCTCTTTCTGATTGGTAAACAAACTTCCGGAGGTTTCCTAGATAATGCGTCTGCGTTTCCGTTCGCCCTGCCTTCTTTGTATACAATATCAAATTCGAAGTCCGATAACTTTAATTTCCATTTCCAAATTCTTGAAGTAGGATCTTTGATAGAATGCATCCACGCTAAAGGTTTATGATCGGTTACGATGGTAAACTTTCTTCCGTAAAGATACGGTCGGAAGTGCATTGCGCTGTAAACAATTGCCAGACACTCCTTTTCTATGGTAGAGTAGTTTCGTTCGGCGGGATTTAATAGCCTTGAGGCATACGCAATCGGCAAATCCTTTCCGATTGGCCCTTGACTCAGTACACCGCTTATTGCATATCCTGATGCGTCTGTAGTAAGGTTAAAGGGTTTAGAAAAGTCTGGATATTGCAGGATGGGTTTCGTCACTAACGCTGTCTTTAAATTATTGAATGCGTTTTCTTGATTTTCTGTCCATTTAAAGGGAGTATCTTTCTTTAATAGTTGTGTCAATGGTTTCGCGACCTTGGGGAAATCGGGTATAAATCTTCTGTAATATCCTGCTAGTCCCAGAAATCGTTTGATATTTTTCGCCCTCTTTGGTCGTGGAAATTTTGATACGGCTTCGACTTTCTTTGGGTCGGGTTTCACGCCATCCTCACTAATTATATGTCCTAAATAATTCACCTCGTGTCGTAAAAATTCGCACTTATCAGGTTGTAATCGTAATTTAGCTTTCCTCAGTCTTTCCATTAATTTATTAAATTTAATTTCGCGTTCTTGGAGAGACGTGGAATAAATCACTATGTCATCCAGATAGACGAATAGTTCTATTCCTTGCAGACCAGATAATATTGAATTCATCAAACGTTGAAATGTTGCTGGGGCATCTTTTAATCCAAAGGGCATTCTTTTGAATTGAAAATGCCCGTATGGTGTCGAAAATGCAGTTTTGTGGGCATCTTCCTGTGACATACGGATCTGGTGAAAGCCCGATGCCAAGTCAAACGTGGAAAAATATTTTGCACTTCCTAATTGATCCAATATTTCTGTAATGTTGGGTAGTGGGAAGGCATCGCCAATCGTTTTATCGTTCAATTTTCTATAATCGATGACTAATCTCCAGCGCTTATTTCCTTGCGAATCGGGTTTTTGAGCACAATCCATAACGGGGAGTTATATGGAGATATTGATGGTTCCACTACGTCCGTATCTAGTAGTTCTTGGACCTGTCGATTTATTTCTTCTCGATGTATTGGTGGATATCGATACTGTTTAGTATTGATGGGTATATTATCCGTTGTAATTATCCTATGTTCCAGAACTTCGGTTGCTTCCAATGTATCTCCTGGAATATGAAACCTATCTTGATTATTACGAATCAATTTTTTAGCATTTTCCTTTTCTTCTTCGTTCAAATGTTCGAGTCGTAGTAACTCATTTATTTTATCGTATCTACTTTCCTCCGATCTTAGAACTGTATTGCACGCTGTCCTAGGAAGCGGGGTGGGGGGCGGGGGGGATTTTCAAATTCTTTAATTACCATCGTTGGTGTTGTAAATACGTAATCTCTCGAAGTAGTATTTATTACTCTTATGTAACCTTTTCCTTTATGATTCCTCACAACTGCATTACCAAAATAGATTCCCTTGTTCGGCTCGATTCTTGGAATAAATCCCTCTTTTATCTCTGGATTAGCGATATTAACTGAACACGTTATTGAACTTCGCTTCGGTATAATTATTTTTTCTTTACTATCGAAGGGAATATAAATATTTCCCCATCTGATATGTTTTCCCTCATAATCTAAACGAGCCTTACAACCTGCAAAAAATTCGGATCCTAGGATTCCGTCTTGATCGATTAGCAATGAATCATCGACTATGATGAAAACCAACCGGATGGCCCGCAACCTGTATTACCGTCTGCCCTAGGGAGACCAGGCTCGTTGCCGTAATTCCTCGCACTTCGATTGATTCCTTTTCGTCGATGATGGCTGAATCGAGTAAAGCAGGTTTCTTGATAATGTTGATTTCCGATCCAGAGTCTAATAATAAACTCGTCTTAGTCTTTAGATCTGGGGAAACTATTCGTGCAGTTGGGTTCGTTGGGGAATCGTTAAATTTTATTGAAATAATTCGGAGAGGTCGCCTTCCGAATCTGAATTCAACTCCTGATGATTTTCCTTCGCCGGTTGCTTGTGCTTCACTCTTTTCCTTTTGCCTTGAGATTCTGGATTCTCTGTCTGTGACCTCGTTTGGTTGTGGGATGACTCCCCCACAATATTTAGTGGTTGTTCGTTCGATCTTATGGTCGGCATTGCGTTCGCTCTGTCTCTCGTTATGGGTGGTGGAGTCGATCTCGCGGGGGTGGCTGTCCTCGTTCTGTTTGTTGCCGTTGGCGCCGGTCGCCTGGTTGCCGCCTGTACTCTTGGGCGATTCGGCGTATCGTTCCTTCGTGGCTCGCCCCATTCTCCCGAAGGACGTGTTTGGTTTCCCGATGGTCTCGAAGCATAGGGTACGATTAATCCGGCATCTACTCGGGCTTTAAATTTGTAACAGTCTTTCACTAGATGCCCGGGTTTTTTGCAATAGTTACACGTGATATTTTGTCTTGTAGAATTCAAAAAATTCTGCGATGGAGGTAGCGATCTTCGATCTTGGCGGTTGTTCCTGATATTGTTGTTAGTGTTCGAAGGATGTGCGTTGTCGCGTCTGTAATAGTTCGAGGGTGTCGGTCGTTGGGGTCGCGTTCTATCGGTTATTTGTTTCAATTCGTGTGTTGCTTTGACGGCTTGACGATACGCATCTTCTAAAGTATGGTACCCTGCTATTTTTACTCGCACATATACCTCGTTCGGAAGTCCTTTAACGAAAGCTTCTTTCGTTTCCCAATCTATAGTATCTTGGATATCGGGGGATATGATGCCGTAGTCGCCTCTTTCTCCGTCCATTATTGCCAATCTAAGATTTCTAACGCGATCCATATAATCTAATATGTCTTCCCCGGGTCGTTGAAATATCGTTCCTAATTCCCCTTTATATTCGTTAAGAGATTTCTTTGGGCCGAATAGATCCTTTAATTTGTTTCCGAAATCGTTTAGACTCGTTAATTCTGTGTCTTCGATGGCGAGGAGCGCGTGTCCACGGAGCTTATTTACTAACAATTTTACCAATTGAGGTTCTTGATATCTGGAAATCATATTTCGCGCGCGCTCACAAGCTCTTAAAAAGTGGAATACCGATGGTCGATATCCGTCAAACACTGGCACCGATTCGATCGCATCTTTTAGCTTAATTGGCTGGGTATGTCCACTCGGCTGGACCGTCTCTTGTTGCGTTGTCGGCGGCGATACGGGTGTTTTAGGTTCTTGTTTTGTTTTAAGTTCGAATAAGCCGCTTTGTAATTCGGCGAGTTTTGCACTCATATCGCGAAAGTTCGCATCCCATGCTTTAAGCTTTTCCGACAATGTCAAAACCATTTCTTCGTCCAACGATTCCACTACACTCGCCATTGTTTCTTAAATATTTGTTAAATATATATATTAATCAAGATAGACTAACTAAATATTAACGACAAGACATAACTGACCTCGGTGCGAAGGAATAAAGTTATGCTACACGAAATAACTGGTAACACAATACACAAAACATTAACTAAATTAAACGAGACTTACATAAATGCAAGTCACGTATAATCAAAACAATGACTATTGAAATTCGGTAACAATACAATCCATGCTATCACATTAAAGTAGCACACGGTATTGACACACACAATATCATGAAACACAAAACAATATTACAAAACACTACTAAATAAAATTATAGTGATTAACAATTAATTAGTTATTTCAACAACACGTTACTGTTGACATTAAACCAACGCCATACCAAAGAGACACGCGAGCGACCATGTTGAAAAATTCGTCGCGCGCACATACAAATAACAGCCAATGCAATACAATACAGCATCATAATAGGAATGTTAGGTACTAATAAAAAAAAAAAAAAAAAAAAAAAAAAAACAAGGAAAAGGGGGAGAGAGTTAAGGAAAATATATATAATAAATAACAACTAACATAATTATAACATATTATATATATTATATTATATACAGGGATACAGTATTCGTACAAAGGAACAGATACAAACGAAAATTATATCTATAAAAAAAAATAAATAATATATATATGTAATATCGTGATATAATATATTTACAAGGAATGGATGATACAGATGTTAATCGGACAGAAAAAGACGATTGTTGTTCAACCTGAACTATTCACACCAAACGTACAGAAAACAGCACAACTAAATAATTAGATAACGACTCGACTTTCACAAAATGCAATCAACACTCTCTCGGCAACGCCACTCGCAAACTCTGTTTGTTGATTCCTTTTCTCCCGTCCCTTGGCAACCGCTCGTGGCCAAGATCACGTAGGTCTCCTCTTTCCAAAACTACGCGATCAAAAACAAACGCCTCGGCTCTCGCGACATTCCACGCGGATCACCCGCCAACTCCCAGGCCTCTCACTCACGATACTACATATATACATTAACTATTTTTATATGTGTGTACAGAACTGATGGCGAACTCATCAACCATTTTCTGAACGACGGATGGAACAACATGAATAGCAATTCACACAGTGGAACTGTAAAGTATTTGTACGAAACCAAATACTGATGCTATCCACCTGTAAACAAACAATATTTATAACTATGCATATAATTTTCACTTATGTTCACCACTATATATATATATACTCGAAGACAAGGTACATTTGTGATATTTATTCCTATTGATGATATATACTTATATATTTATAACAATAAAACAAATCTCATTTATACTACTTACCAATACGTACGCATATATGTATGTCGGATCACGATTCGAATTTTGGGCGCGCGACGACTCTTCATGTGGACTAGCCATCGTTTCACAAAGCCGAGATTTTATTTACACGTATATACAGGTCTATCACTAAGCTTAACAAATAATAAGTACAACTAATAATAAGTCTAACAAACACTAAGACTAATGAATAATACGATCTACGAATAATTAAATTAAATAATACTATTAGCAATGTTTGAGTTCAAACGAATCCACGGTCACCGGGATAACTCCTTACTAAGCGAAACTAACTTAGACGCAAATGCGATCGTCGAAAATGCTCGATGTATCACTCTCCAAGGCAATCGCAAGAATGCCAGCCTCGTGGTGATTTTTCTCCCTGTACGATTGCATTTTGTTTTCTATACCCGTTTGGAAGCATCGAGAAGGTTCCAAACGCCGTTGCTAGGCACACTCGTTGGAAGCATCGAGAAAGTTCCAAACGCCGTTGCTAGGCAGTTTCTGCCTGGAGTTTTGATTACTAATACAATGTATGTCCCATTGCATCGGCACCTCCGAGGCAACATCACACGTGGCTAGGCCCGCTCTCGAGGCCGCATGCCGCCACAACCACATTTCTCGGAAAACACATACAACCACTCCAGACCTCCGTTAGATAAAACATCCATCCCGTGACCGTGGCTACGTTCAGCGACCGATTCTCACCTCGAACCCAATCTCGCTTATTACAAATCTTAAGCAATTACAACTATAATAAAATCTAGGCTAAGGTACTAGAGGATGTTCCCAAAATTTCCAAGGAAAGGCTTCGGCTTTCCTTTCATCTCCGACATGTATATAATTACAAGCCAAGTAGTATTCATAATATTTATTTTCACTGATAACAAGTACGTAAAACCTAAAATAAATCAAAGGTTTTAACAATAAAAAAAAAAAAACAAAAAAAAAAAAGAAAGAAAAAGGGGAAGAAGAAAAATAAAGAAGAAAAAAAAGGAAAGAAAAAAAATATAATATTGTTAGGGAAGTGATACATTTACACTGTACATGAGAGTGTGTGTGTAAGGGCCAGAGGGCGTCAAGGCTTAGTGGAGACAAAAGACTGTTGCCAGATGTTAGCAGAATCTAGGATAGTCGGTTGGCGACCAGCGTGCGTGCAAGACGTTCTTCAGAGAGTAATATAGATGTATAACTGTTGTGTGGGAAATATAGGCAATAATTTGTATTCCCAAATCCTCGAATTTCCTTAACAAATATATATAAATATAAAATTTTCTTTTTCTATAAAAGGTTATTACTATTTCTGATAAACTCGAGAAATGAAAACATTATACCATGATACACTGACACAAAGATACACCACACAGAAGAAACTAACAGAGAACGCTTTAAGCTTGGCAAACTTACCGCCCGACGAATTTGCATACACCATAACCAAAACCCAGGACACATGGCTCTGATCGCAGGAGAAGCGATCCATATAGTCAAATGCATTCCGGTACAAGTAAAGGTACGACATACAACAAAATGCTACTCGGAACTACCCGTTTGGCAAAGGAATCGCACCACAGGAACTCCACCCGGACGTGCGCCAAACGTGGCGATATTCAGCACCATCGTCGTTGGCCACGAGCGGAAGCCACGTCATGTTCCCGGCAGAAAATCTGCAGTCTCGAACGCATTGGCGAGAGGAGCAACAGGAAAAACAATCGTCCCTGGAACAGTAAACATCCTGGGAATGATGGACAAAACACATTAACGACAATAGCGAAAAATACCGTATCAAGCTTATGGACTGGTTTTATGGAATTTGGAACTGTCAGTGCAGCAATATTTGGAATACTCGCAATATTTAAACTAATCAAAACAATAATAGATATAGCCGCACACGGATACCAGTTACGTGAAACTTACGAATGTGGAATCGCCCTATTAGGAGCAATATGCGGCTCAGTCACCCACCCGCTACGATACCTCAAAAGAAGACGAAATATCGATGATCAAACAGCACAACCTCAAGGGATATCGATAACACCGGTAGTCACTCAACTACCAACGACATCTACGTCCGCCTTGAGCGAACTCAGAGATACCATCAGTCAAATTTCCTTTGGAAATTTGAACTTCAAGGGCGGGGGTGTCACGTCCCGCGCTCCGCACACGCCGTAACAAGAACAAGAAAACCATTCTATACAAAACACGCGAATAAGGATTTGAATGCACAAACGAACACACGGCACTACGAAACGAAAGGAAGGATTAACAAAACGAGGGCGATTAACGGATCCAACCAATAAACAAAATACATATACACACAATTCAAAATAAACCAGGAAATAAGAATAACTACAAAAGGGGAAAATAATTGAAACGCCAGGAATATATATATATATATATATATATATATATATATATATATATATATATATATATACACGTATTCATATGCATATTTCTCTAGGCAGTGTAGTATTCATACGAAATGAAATGTCAATTATTTATTTATCCTTTACCGGAATGTAGGCTAGTTTTAAGTATGTATCTTAGATTTTCGATTTGATAGAATTCGCACACATATATATATTTCTGACAATGTAACCTTCATTTCTTTAATAATACAATATTGTATGTTTTATGTATTCGTTAAACTATTAGTTTTTGACTTCATGTATACTTTTATTTCATAAATTGATAATATTGTATTTATTGCATAGTATTGGAAGCACTGTCTCTAATATTTACTAGGTTATTACATGTTCGGCATATATGTTTATACTTATATGTAACTGTCCAAATTGATTGATTGAAATATATTTATATATATATATATATATATGCGTCTAAAAAATTTATTGTAGCTGTGTATGTGGACGACATCCTCGTGTTTGGGACGAATGAGTGGATTGAGATATTCAAAACTAGGATTAAGGACAAATTAGATGTTAGAATGCTAGGCGTAGACACTCAATTTCTGTCCATCCACCTGAGTAAGCCAAACAGCACCACTGTAGTATTCGATCAATCTGTACAGATAGGTCAAATGCTGGATCTGTTTGACATTACTCGTGAGGTTGGGGTGGTGGGAGTGTCGACACCGCTAGCTAGAGAATGCGAGGCTGGTTTTGATATTGAACGTGATGAGCCTCTCGACAGTAAATTATATGAACAAGCTGTGGGGCACATAATGTATGTAGCTACTGTAAGTCGTCCTGATGTTGCGTGTGCAATAGGGAAACTAAGCCAAAGATGCGCGAATCCGACTGTATCCGATTGGAAAGCAGCGAAGCGGGTATTCAGATATTTACTAAAGACCAAAGACTTGAAGTTAGTATACCAAAGGACCGGGCAACCTCTGAAGGTGTTTTGCGACTCGGATTTTGCGGGTTGTACGGTAGACAGGAAATCCAGGAGCGGGTATGTGTTCATACTCGCTGGTGGTGCGATATCCTGGCTATCCAAAAAACAACCGATTATAGCTCAATCGACGTGCGAAGCGGAATTTGTGGCAATGCAGGAAGCAGCAAGGGAAACAGTGTGGATTTCTTTACTGTTAAAGGAATTGGGTCAACTGTCATATTGCCATCGCCCCTGCAAGATATTCTGCGATAATATCGGAGCTATTTCATGGTCAAAGGACGAAATAGTTGCTGAGAGTTCTAAGCACGTCCAAGTGCGCTACTTTTACGTTAAGAACTGCGTATCGAGGGGGATACTAGATTATACTTATGTACCTAGTCCTGAGAATGTGGCTGACATTCTCACCAAAGGCCTAAATAGGATTAAGACCCAGCAATTTACCAAAGCTATGGGGCTTGTAGAAACTAGCGATCAAAGGGGAGTGTTGAGAAATGTTAAGTTGGTATGATCGCTGCTTACTACAAGCTAAGTTGGTACGACTTCTAACGACGCTCTTTTGTCTTAGAAGTCGACCACGTTGTTCTATTGACTTGGAGATTCCTGTGTGGTAAGACGTGTTATAAGACTGAAATATATTGGAGAAAACGAATCTAAGTGAATCGTTATTTTATAAACCCAAAACTTTATTAAATAACAATCAAAGCCATGTGTCCTGGGTTTTGGTTATGGTGTATGCAAATTCGTCGGGCGGTAAGTTTGCCAAGCTTAAAGCGTTCTCTATTAGTTTCTTCTGTGTGGTGTATCTTTGTGTCAGTGTATCATGGTATAATGTTTTCGTTTCTCGAGTTTATCAGAAATAGGAATAACCTTTTATAGAAAAAGAAAATTTTATATTTATATATATTATATTTTTTTTCTTTCCTTTTTTTCTTCTTTTTTTTCTTCTTCCCCCTTTTTTTTGTTTTTTTTTTATTGTTAAAACCTTTGTTTTATTTTAGGTTTTACGTACTTGTTATCAGTGAAAATAAATATTATGAATACTACTTGGATTGTAACTATATACATATATGCGTACAAAATCCACTTCTACATGTTAGATATAATAATATAACAATACTACGTAGATTAATACACAATAAAATATCCTTTTACTCCGGTTATATTTATTACTAACTCTCAATTAATCTATCTTAATTATTTTCTAACCACTTTCTATATTTATCAGCTATTTTATTTCTTTTTGTTAATCTGCGAAATCCATGCATGTACACTTCCTTGTATGGTGATTGATTGTTCACGAGGTAAGTTGCACTTTCACTGTTTTCGTTATTCGTTGAACTAACACGTTTTACATTCAAACAGTAATTGGAACACTCGTAATAAACTTCTTTTCTTTTTCCAAGTTTCCGCTATCTGTGTCATTCGACGAACACTGCCACGCCTCCACAGCACCGTTATAACATTTAGCGATGCTGCTCTTTGCATTAAGGCAATTGAAGTTAATTCGTTCGTTTATTTTCAGCTGGTACATGGTGTCCCGCAAGCAGGGAGCCATATCATATTTTGCATGTAGACCTTCTTGTTTGATGATTACTTGTTTACAAGGTAACTTTCACTTCCCCTCTTTTAATTATTTATTGAATCGACACGTTGTATATTCAAACAATAATTGGAGTACACATAATAATTTTCCCTTTTTCTTTTTAGGTTTTCGCTATCTGTATTATTCGACGGACAGTGTTACACCTCCTTTTGATTTATCCATAATATAGTTATAACATTTAGTAACCTTGTATTTTGCACTGAGACAATTGAAACTAATTTATTCACTTATTTTAGGTAGCTGTCATACATTGTGTTCCACGAACAACGATCCATAACCTATACTTGCACGTACACTTTCTTGTATGTTGATCACTTGTTCACAAGGTAACTTTCACTTTCACTAGTTAATTGTTCATTAAGTTAACACGTTTTATATTTAAGCAATAATTGAAACACGTATAATAATTTTCCTTTTTCCTTTTAGGTGTTCGATATCTGTATTATTCGACGAACAGCACTATAACATATACTACCGCACTACGTTGCCCACTGAAATCGCTTTATTCATTGCTTATTTCGATTATGCGCTAGTTTTAACTTGTTTAAATGCACCGTTCGCGGAATCCCTTTTACTTCGATCTTGACGTTTTGGTTCTGCAAGATTTCTAGCACTTTGTATGGTCCAGTATATTGATCGGAGAATTTTCCTTTACTGGGTTCTTTTAGTAAATATATCGAATCTCCTATTTTAAAATCTTGGGGGTTGATTCGTCGGTCGTAATATTCTTTTGATCTTAGTTTGGATTTTATCAAATTTTCTCTCGCCATTCGTTGTACGGTGTTAATTTTATCGAACAGATCTTCGAGATATTCTGCGTAAGTTGGTTCCATGTTCTCTTCGATTATTACTTCACCAGTAGGTTCTCTGGCTAGATGTCCAAAAACTAATTCGTGCGGGGAGAATTTCGTTCCTTCGTGTACAGAGGTATTATAGGAAAACATAGCTAATTCTACCCATTCGTCCCAATTTTTGGAATTTTCAATGTATAATTTGAGATATTCTATCAGCACGTGGTGAGATCTTTCGATTGAACCGTTACTTTGTGGATGATATGCCGTCGTGGTATATTGTTTGATGCGGAATCTCTTTGCTACTTTCTTCATTAGTGAGGATGTAAAGTTCGTTCCTTGATCAGTGAGAATAGCTCTCGGTGACCCGAAACGACAAATAAATCGCTTTACAAAAACGTCCGCTAAGATAGGCCGAGAGGCTGAAGAGATTCCTCCTAGTGGAATCCCAATTGAGTATTTTGTTAATAAGTCTTGGATAGTTAATATATATTCGTTTCCCTTTTGGGTTTTTGGTAATGGACCTATAATATCCATACTAACCTTATCGAACGCTTTACCTGGTGTGTCTGTAAGTACCATTGGTTGCTTTGCTTTTATTCTTGTGAGTTTCTTCAATTGACATTCCTTACATGTTCTTACGTAATCTTGAATTTCCTTTTTCATATTTTCCCAATAGTAATGTTGTCGTATTCTTTGATAAGTTTTTGTTATTCCTTTGTGTCCTGCTACGCTTGATTCATGTTTTTCTCGTATTATGTTGTTCCGCGCTTCCACAGATGGGGTAATTACTTCCCCAGTGCAAATGGTGATGGTTAAGGTTTTTTCCATAAATATTTCCTTTAATTTTCTGATTGTATATCGCCAGGGTATTGTTTCTCATTTACTGCGTCTAATAGAGATCTTAGCGAGTTTAATAAATTTTCTGGTGTTATTGGAATATTTCTATTTTCCTTTATCGGTAGGAATACAATGTATTTTCCAGAATCGTAATTCAATCTTGCTTTTTCTAACATTAAATCTTCATAACGAGGTAACTTTCCCGTTTCCTTCATTTCTAAGGCTCCTTTATCTATCGGATTGCCATGTATATCTATAAATACTACTTTATGGTCATTTACTCTCGCAATTGAGTCTCGGGTTTCTGAAATTCTTAGTTCCGCAATTATCGTAGGTCTCGTGTCCTTTTCTCGTTGTTGAATTAGTTCTGGAATTACAGTGGAGGTCTCTTTTTCGCTTGTTGTATCCGTGCCTTCTTTTTCTCGATTGGTTATTGCTCTATCTGTACTTACATCGATTTCTGCTAATGCTTGGTCTAAATATTTTATGGGGGTTTCTTCTATTGTAAAATGTTTTCGGGTAAAACCCTTTCCTTGATTTTTAGAATCACTGGATTGAGGCAAGACGTGTGGTTTAGCTTCGAATATGGGAGAGTCTTCGGTTGACGTATCTATTTCGAATCTTTTTGAGACAGGATAGCGAATCGGTGAGACTTCCTCTCTCTTTCTGATTGGTAAACAAACTTCCGGAGGTTTCCTAGATAATGCGTCTGCGTTTCCGTTCGCCCTGCCTTCTTTGTATACAATATCAAATTCGAAGTCCGATAACTTTAATTTCCATTTCCAAATTCTTGAAGTAGGATCTTTGATAGAATGCATCCACGCTAAAGGTTTATGATCGGTTACGATGGTAAACTTTCTTCCGTAAAGATACGGTCGGAAGTGCATTGCGCTGTAAACAATTGCCAGACACTCCTTTTCTATGGTAGAGTAGTTTCGTTCGGCGGGATTTAATAGCCTTGAGGCATACGCAATCGGCAAATCCTTTCCGATTGGCCCTTGACTCAGTACACCGCTTATTGCATATCCTGATGCGTCTGTAGTAAGGTTAAAGGGTTTAGAAAAGTCTGGATATTGCAGGATGGGTTTCGTCACTAACGCTGTCTTTAAATTATTGAATGCGTTTTCTTGATTTTCTGTCCATTTAAAGGGAGTATCTTTCTTTAATAGTTGTGTCAATGGTTTCGCGACCTTGGGGAAATCGGGTATAAATCTTCTGTAATATCCTGCTAGTCCCAGAAATCGTTTGATATTTTTCGCCCTCTTTGGTCGTGGAAATTTTGATACGGCTTCGACTTTCTTTGGGTCGGGTTTCACGCCATCCTCACTAATTATATGTCCTAAATAATTCACCTCGTGTCGTAAAAATTCGCACTTATCAGGTTGTAATCGTAATTTAGCTTTCCTCAGTCTTTCCATTAATTTATTAAATTTAATTTCGCGTTCTTGGAGAGACGTGGAATAAATCACTATGTCATCCAGATAGACGAATAGTTCTATTCCTTGCAGACCAGATAATATTGAATTCATCAAACGTTGAAATGTTGCTGGGGCATCTTTTAATCCAAAGGGCATTCTTTTGAATTGAAAATGCCCGTATGGTGTCGAAAATGCAGTTTTGTGGGCATCTTCCTGTGACATACGGATCTGGTGAAAGCCCGATGCCAAGTCAAACGTGGAAAAATATTTTGCACTTCCTAATTGATCCAATATTTCTGTAATGTTGGGTAGTGGGAAGGCATCGCCAATCGTTTTATCGTTCAATTTTCTATAATCGATGACTAATCTCCAGCGCTTATTTCCTTGCGAATCGGGTTTTTGAGCACAATCCATAACGGGGAGTTATATGGAGATATTGATGGTTCCACTACGTCCGTATCTAGTAGTTCTTGGACCTGTCGATTTATTTCTTCTCGATGTATTGGTGGATATCGATACTGTTTAGTATTGATGGGTATATTATCCGTTGTAATTATCCTATGTTCCAGAACTTCGGTTGCTTCCAATGTATCTCCTGGAATATGAAACCTATCTTGATTATTACGAATCAATTTTTTAGCATTTTCCTTTTCTTCTTCGTTCAAATGTTCGAGTCGTAGTAACTCATTTATTTTATCGTATCTACTTTCCTCCGATCTTAGAACTGTATTGCACGCTGTCCTAGGAAGCGGGGTGGGGGGCGGGGGGGATTTTCAAATTCTTTAATTACCATCGTTGGTGTTGTAAATACGTAATCTCTCGAAGTAGTATTTATTACTCTTATGTAACCTTTTCCTTTATGATTCCTCACAACTGCATTACCAAAATAGATTCCCTTGTTCGGCTCGATTCTTGGAATAAATCCCTCTTTTATCTCTGGATTAGCGATATTAACTGAACACGTTATTGAACTTCGCTTCGGTATAATTATTTTTTCTTTACTATCGAAGGGAATATAAATATTTCCCCATCTGATATGTTTTCCCTCATAATCTAAACGAGCCTTACAACCTGCAAAAAATTCGGATCCTAGGATTCCGTCTTGATCGATTAGCAATGAATCATCGACTATGATGAAAACCAACCGGATGGCCCGCAACCTGTATTACCGTCTGCCCTAGGGAGACCAGGCTCGTTGCCGTAATTCCTCGCACTTCGATTGATTCCTTTTCGTCGATGATGGCTGAATCGAGTAAAGCAGGTTTCTTGATAATGTTGATTTCCGATCCAGAGTCTAATAATAAACTCGTCTTAGTCTTTAGATCTGGGGAAACTATTCGTGCAGTTGGGTTCGTTGGGGAATCGTTAAATTTTATTGAAATAATTCGGAGAGGTCGCCTTCCGAATCTGAATTCAACTCCTGATGATTTTCCTTCGCCGGTTGCTTGTGCTTCACTCTTTTCCTTTTGCCTTGAGATTCTGGATTCTCTGTCTGTGACCTCGTTTGGTTGTGGGATGACTCCCCCACAATATTTAGTGGTTGTTCGTTCGATCTTATGGTCGGCATTGCGTTCGCTCTGTCTCTCGTTATGGGTGGTGGAGTCGATCTCGCGGGGGTGGCTGTCCTCGTTCTGTTTGTTGCCGTTGGCGCCGGTCGCCTGGTTGCCGCCTGTACTCTTGGGCGATTCGGCGTATCGTTCCTTCGTGGCTCGCCCCATTCTCCCGAAGGACGTGTTTGGTTTCCCGATGGTCTCGAAGCATAGGGTACGATTAATCCGGCATCTACTCGGGCTTTAAATTTGTAACAGTCTTTCACTAGATGCCCGGGTTTTTTGCAATAGTTACACGTGATATTTTGTCTTGTAGAATTCAAAAAATTCTGCGATGGAGGTAGCGATCTTCGATCTTGGCGGTTGTTCCTGATATTGTTGTTAGTGTTCGAAGGATGTGCGTTGTCGCGTCTGTAATAGTTCGAGGGTGTCGGTCGTTGGGGTCGCGTTCTATCGGTTATTTGTTTCAATTCGTGTGTTGCTTTGACGGCTTGACGATACGCATCTTCTAAAGTATGGTACCCTGCTATTTTTACTCGCACATATACCTCGTTCGGAAGTCCTTTAACGAAAGCTTCTTTCGTTTCCCAATCTATAGTATCTTAGATATCGGGGGATATGATGCCGTAGTCGCCTCTTTCTCCGTCCATTATTGCCAATCTAAGATTTCTAACGCGATCCATATAATCTAATATGTCTTCCCCGGGTCGTTGAAATATCGTTCCTAATTCCCCTTTATATTCGTTAAGAGATTTCTTTGGGCCGAATAGATCCTTTAATTTGTTTCCGAAATCGTTTAGACTCGTTAATTCTGTGTCTTCGATGGCGAGGAGCGCGTGTCCACGGAGCTTATTTACTAACAATTTTACCAATTGAGGTTCTTGATATCTGGAAATCATATTTCGCGCGCGCTCACAAGCTCTTAAAAAGTGGAATACCGATGGTCGATATCCGTCAAACACTGGCACCGATTCGATCGCATCTTTTAGCTTAATTGGCTGGGTATGTCCACTCGGCTGGACCGTCTCTTGTTGCGTTGTCGGCGGCGATACGGGTGTTTTAGGTTCTTGTTTTGTTTTAAGTTCGAATAAGCCGCTTTGTAATTCGGCGAGTTTTGCACTCATATCGCGAAAGTTCGCATCCCATGCTTTAAGCTTTTCCGACAATGTCAAAACCATTTCTTCGTCCAACGATTCCACTACACTCGCCATTGTTTCTTAAATATTTGTTAAATATATATATTAATCAAGATAGACTAACTAAATATTAACGACAAGACATAACTGACCTCGGTGCGAAGGAATAAAGTTATGCTACACGAAATAACTGGTAACACAATACACAAAACATTAACTAAATTAAACGAGACTTACATAAATGCAAGTCACGTATAATCAAAACAATGACTATTGAAATTCGGTAACAATACAATCCATGCTATCACATTAAAGTAGCACACGGTATTGACACACAAAATGTCATGAAACACAAAACAATATTACAAAACACTACTGAATAAAATTATAGTGATTAACAATTAATTAGTTATTTCAACAACACGTTACTGTTGACATTAAACCAACGCCATACCAAAGAGACACGCGAGCGACCATGTTGAAAAATTCGTCGCGCGCACATACAAATAACAGCCAATGCAATACAATACAGCATCATAATAGCAATGTTAGGTACTAATAAAAAAAAAAAAAAAAAAAAAAAAAAACAAGGAAAAGGGGGAGAGAGTTAAGGAAAATATATATAATAAATAACAACTAACATAATTATAACATATTATATATATTATATTATATACAGGGATACAGTATTCGTACAAAGGAACAGATCCAAACGAAAATTATATATATAAAAAAAAATAAATAATATATATATGTAATATCGTGATATAATATATTTACAAGGAATGGATGATACAGATGTTAATCGGACAGAAAAAGACGATTGTTGTTCAACCTGAACTATTCACACCAAACGTACAGAAAACAGCACAACTAAATAATTAGATAACGACTCGACTTTCACAAAATGCAATCAACACTCTCTCGGCAACGCCACTCGCAAACTCTGTTTGTTGATTCCTTTTCTCCCGTCCCTTGGCAACCGCTCGTGGCCAAGATCACGTAGGTCTCCTCTTTCCAAAACTACGCGATCAAAAACAAACGCCTCGGCTCTCGCGACATTCCACGCGGATCACCCGCCAACTCCCAGGCCTCTCACTCACGATACTACATATATACATTAACTATTTTTATATGTGTGTACAGAACTGATGGCGAACTCATCAACCATTTTCTGAACGACGGATGGAACAACATGAATAGCAATTCACACAGTGGAACTGTAAAGTATTTGTACGAAACCAAATACTGATGCTATCCACCTGTAAACAAACAATATTTATAACTATGCATATAATTTTCACTTATGTTCACCACTATATATATATATATATATACTCGAAGACAAGGTACATTTGTGATATTTATTCCTATTGATGATATATACTTATATATTTATAACAATAAAACAAATCTCATTTATACTACTTACCAATACGTACGCATATATGTATGTCGGATCACGATTCGAATTTTGGGCGCGCGACGACTCTTCATGTGGACTAGCCATCGTTTCACAAAGCCGAGATTTTATTTACACGTATATACAGGTCTATCACTAAGCTTAACAAATAATAAGTACAACTAATAATAAGTCTAACAAACACTAAGACTAATGAATAATACGATCTACGAATAATTAAATTAAATTAAATAATACTATTAGCAATGTTTGAGTTCAAACGAATCCACGGTCACCGGGATAACTCCTTACTAAGCGAAACTAACTTAGACGCAAATGCGATCGTCGAAAATGCTCGATGTATCACTCTCCAAGGCAATCGCAAGAATGCCAGCCTCGTGGTGATTTTTCTCCCTGTACGATTGCATTTTGTTTTCTATACCCGTTTGGAAGCATCGAGAAGGTTCCAAACGCCGTTGCTAGGCACACTCGTTGGAAGCATCGAGAAAGTTCCAAACGCCGTTGCTAGGCAGTTTCTGCCTGGAGTTTTGATTACTAATACAATGTATGTCCCATTGCATCGGCACCTCCGAGGCAACATCACACGTGGCTAGGCCCGCTCTCGAGGCCGCATGCCGCCACAACCACATTTCTCGGAAAACACATACAACCACTCCAGACCTCCGTTAGATAAAACATCCATCCCGTGACCGTGGCTACGTTCAGCGACCGATTCTCACCTCGAACCCAATCTCGCTTATTACAAATCTTAAGCAATTACAACTATAATAAAATCTAGGCTAAGGTACTAGAGGATGTTCCCAAAATTTCCAAGGAAAGGCTTCGGCTTTCCTTTCATCTCCGACATGTATATAATTACAAGCCAAGTAGTATTCATAATATTTATTTTCACTGATAACAAGTACGTAAAACCTAAAATAAATCAAAGGTTTTAACAATAAAAAAAAAACAAAAAAAAAGAAAGAAAAAGGGGAAGAAGAAAAATAAAGAAGAAAAAAAAGGAAAGAAAAAAATATAATATTGTTAGGGAAGTGATACATTTACACTGTACATGAGAGTGTGTGTGTAAGGGCCAGAGGGCGTCAAGGCTTAGTGGAGACAAAAGACTGTTGCCAGATGTTAGCAGAATCTAGGATAGTCGGTTGGCGACCAGCGTGCGTGCAAGACGTTCTTCAGAGAGTAATATAGATGTATAACTGTTGTGTGGGAAATATAGGCAATAATTTGTATTCCCAAATCCTCGAATTTCCTTAACAAATATATATAAATATAAAATTTTCTTTTTCTATAAAAGGTTATTACTATTTCTGATAAACTCGAGAAATGAAAACATTATACCATGATACACTGACACAAAGATACACCACACAGAAGAAACTAACAGAGAACGCTTTAAGCTTGGCAAACTTACCGCCCGACGAATTTGCATACACCATAACCAAAACCCAGGACACATGGCTCTGATCGCAGGAGAAGCGATCCATATAGTCAAATGCATTCCGGTACAAGTAAAGGTACGACATACAACAAAATGCTACTCGGAACTACCCGTTTGGCAAAGGAATCGCACCACAGGAACTCCACCCGGACGTGCGCCAAACGTGGCGATATTCAGCACCATCGTCGTTGGCCACGAGCGGAAGCCACGTCATGTTCCCGGCAGAAAATCTGCAGTCTCGAACGCATTGGCGAGAGGAGCAACAGGAAAAACAATCGTCCCTGGAACAGTAAACATCCTGGGAATGATGGACAAAACACATTAACGACAATAGCGAAAAATACCGTATCAAGCTTATGGACTGGTTTTATGGAATTTGGAACTGTCAGTGCAGCAATATTTGGAATACTCGCAATATTTAAACTAATCAAAACAATAATAGATATAGCCGCACACGGATACCAGTTACGTGAAACTTACGAATGTGGAATCGCCCTATTAGGAGCAATATGCGGCTCAGTCACCCACCCGCTACGATACCTCAAAAGAAGACGAAATATCGATGATCAAACAGCACAACCTCAAGGGATATCGATAACACCGGTAGTCACTCAACTACCAACGACATCTACGTCCGCCTTGAGCGAACTCAGAGATACCATCAGTCAAATTTCCTTTGGAAATTTGAACTTCAAGGGCGGGGGTGTCACGTCCCGCGCTCCGCACACGCCGTAACAAGAACAAGAAAACCATTCTATACAAAACACGCGAATAAGGATTTGAATGCACAAACGAACACACGGCACTACGAAACGAAAGGAAGGATTAACAAAACGAGGGCGATTAACGGATCCAACCAATAAACAAAATACATATACACACAATTCAAAATAAACCAGGAAATAAGAATAACTACAAAAGGGGAAAATAATTGAAACGCCAGGAATATATATATATATATATATATATATATATATATATATATATATATATTTCAATCAATCAATTTGGAGAGTTACATATAAGTATAAACATATATGCCGAACATGTAATAACCTAGTAAATATTAGAGACAGTGCTTCCAATACTATGCAATAAATACAATATTATCAATTTATGAAATAAAAGTATACATGAAGTCAAAAACTAATAGTTTAACGAATACATAAAACATACAATATTGTATTATTAAAGAAATGAAGGTTACATTGTCAGAAACATATATATATATATATATATATATATATATTTATGTGCGCATTCTATCAAATTGATAATCTAAGATACATACTTAAAACTAGCCTACATTCCGGTAAAGAATTATAAAATAAGAACTATATTACGGAACATGCATGTCTATATATAAATATATAAATTATATTCTAAACTAAACTACTATTAATGTATGCGCATTCTACATTATTGATTCAAATCGATAATCTAAGATACATACTTATAACTAGCATACATTCCGGTAAAGGATTAATAAGTAATTGACATTTCATTTCGTATGAATACTACACTGCCAGGAGAAATATGCATATGAATACGTATATATATACATATATATATATATGTATGTATGTATGTGTGCGCGTATGTTTTATATTATCGAATACTCTATAAAATAAACTACTCAAAACAATAAATAACGCAATCGAAGAATTACAAAACATTATATATATATATATATATATATATATATATATATATATATATATATATACGTATTCATATGCATATTTCTCTTGGCAGTGTAGTATTCATACGAAATGAAATGTCAATTATTTATTTATCCTTTACCGGAATGTAGGCTAGTTTTAAGTATGTATCTTAGATTATCGATTTGATAGAATTCGCACACATATATATATTTCTGACAATGTAACCTTCATTTCTTTAATAATACAATATTGTATGTTTTATGTATTCGTTAAACTATTAGTTTTTGACTTCATGTATACTTTTATTTCATAAATTGATAATATTGTATTTATTGCATAGTATTGGAAGCACTGTCTCTAATATTTACTAGGTTATTACATGTTCGGCATATATGTTTATACTTATATGTAACTGTCCAAATTGATTGATTGAAATATATTTATATATATATATATATATGCGTCTAAAAAATTTATTGTAGCTGTGTATGTGGACGACATCCTCGTGTTTGGGACGAATGAGTGGATTGAGATATTCAAAACTAGGATTAAGGACAAATTAGATGTTAGAATGCTAGGCGTAGACACTCAATTTCTGTCCATCCACCTGAGTAAGCCAAACAGCACCACTGTAGTATTCGATCAATCTGTACAGATAGGTCAAATGCTGGATCTGTTTGACATTACTCGTGAGGTTGGGGTGGTGGGAGTGTCGACACCGCTAGCTAGAGAATGCGAGGCTGGTTTTGATATTGAACGTGATGAGCCTCTCGACAGTAAATTATATGAACAAGCTGTGGGGCACATAATGTATGTAGCTACTGTAAGTCGTCCTGATGTTGCGTGTGCAACAGGGAAACTAAGCCAAAGATGCGCGAATCCGACTGTATCCGATTGGAAAGCAGCGAAGCGGGTATTCAGATATTTACTAAAGACCAAAGACTTGAAGTTAGTATACCAAAGGACCGGGCAACCTCTGAAGGTGTTTTGCGACTCGGATTTTGCGGGTTGTACGGTAGACAGGAAATCCAGGAGCGGGTATGTGTTCATACTCGCTGGTGGTGCGATATCCTGGCTATCCAAAAAACAACCGATTATAGCTCAATCGACGTGCGAAGCGGAATTTGTGGCAATGCAGGAAGCAGCAAGGGAAACAGTGTGGATTTCTTTACTGTTAAAGGAATTGGGTCAACTGTCATATTGCCATCGCCCCTGCAAGATATTCTGCGATAATATCGGAGCTATTTCATGGTCAAAGGACGAAATAGTTGCTGAGAGTTCTAAGCACGTCCAAGTGCGCTACTTTTACGTTAAGAACTGCGTATCGAGGGGGATACTAGATTATACTTATGTACCTAGTCCTGAGAATGTGGCTGACATTCTCACCAAAGGCCTAAATAGGATTAAGACCCAGCAATTTACCAAAGCTATGGGGCTTGTAGAAACTAGCGATCAAAGGGGAGTGTTGAGAAATGTTAAGTTGGTATGATCGCTGCTTACTACAAGCTAAGTTGGTACGACTTCTAACGACGCTCTTTTGTCTTAGAAGTCGACCACGTTGTTCTATTGACTTGGAGATTCCTGTGTGGTAAGACGTGTTATAAGACTGAAATATATTGGAGAAAACGAATCTAAGTGAATCGTTATTTTATAAACCCAAAACCTTATTAAATAACAATCAAAGCCATGTGTCCTGGGTTTTGGTTATGGTGTATGCAAATTCGTCGGGCGGTAAGTTTGCCAAGCTTAAAGCGTTCTCTATTAGTTTCTTCTGTGTGGTGTATCTTTGTGTCAGTGTATCATGGTATAATGTTTTCGTTTCTCGAGTTTATCAGAAATAGGAATAACCTTTTATAGAAAAAGAAAATTTTATATTTATATATATTATATTTTTTTTCTTTCCTTTTTTTCTTCTTTTTTTTCTTCTTCCCCCTTTTTTTTGTTTTTTTTTTATTGTTAAAACCTTTGTTTTATTTTAGGTTTTACGTACTTGTTATCAGTGAAAATAAATATTATGAATACTACTTGGATTGTAACTATATACATATATGCGTACAAAATCCACTTCTACATGTTAGATATAATAATATAACAATACTACGTAGATTAATACACAATAAAATATCCTTTTACTCCGGTTATATTTATTACTAACTCTCAATTAATCTATCTTAATTATTTTCTAACCACTTTCTATATTTATCAGCTATTTTATTTCTTTTTGTTAATCTGCGAAATCCATGCATGTACACTTCCTTGTATGGTGATTGATTGTTCACGAGGTAAGTTGCACTTTCACTGTTTTCGTTATTCGTTGAACTAACACGTTTTACATTCAAACAGTAATTGGAACACTCGTAATAAACTTCTTTTCTTTTTCCAAGTTTCCGCTATCTGTGTCATTCGACGAACACTGCCACGCCTCCACAGCACCGTTATAACATTTAGCGATGCTGCTCTTTGCATTAAGGCAATTGAAGTTAATTCGTTCGTTTATTTTCAGCTGGTACATGGTGTCCCGCAAGCAGGGAGCCATATCATATTTTGCATGTAGACCTTCTTGTTTGATGATTACTTGTTTACAAGGTAACTTTCACTTCCCCTCTTTTAATTATTTATTGAATCGACACGTTGTATATTCAAACAATAATTGGAGTACACATAATAATTTTCCCTTTTTCTTTTTAGGTTTTCGCTATCTGTATTATTCGACGGACAGTGTTACACCTCCTTTTGATTTATCCATAATATAGTTATAACATTTAGTAACCTTGTATTTTGCACTGAGACAATTGAAACTAATTTATTCACTTATTTTAGGTAGCTGTCATACATTGTGTTCCACGAACAACGATCCATAACCTATACTTGCACGTACACTTTCTTGTATGTTGATCACTTGTTCACAAGGTAACTTTCACTTTCACTAGTTAATTGTTCATTAAGTTAACACGTTTTATATTTAAGCAATAATTGAAACACGTATAATAATTTTCCTTTTTCCTTTTAGGTGTTCGATATCTGTATTATTCGACGAACAGCACTATAACATATACTACCGCACTACGTTGCCCACTGAAATCGCTTTATTCATTGCTTATTTCGATTATGCGCTAGTTTTAACTTGTTTAAATGCACCGTTCGCGGAATCCCTTTTACTTCGATCTTGACGTTTTGGTTCTGCAAGATTTCTAGCACTTTGTATGGTCCAGTATATTGATCGGAGAATTTTCCTTTACTGGGTTCTTTTAGTAAATATATCGAATCTCCTATTTTAAAATCTTGGGGGTTGATTCGTCGGTCGTAATATTCTTTTGATCTTAGTTTGGATTTTATCAAATTTTCTCTCGCCATTCGTTGTACGGTGTTAATTTTATCGAACAGATCTTCGAGATATTCTGCGTAAGTTGGTTCCATGTTCTCTTCGATTATTACTTCACCAGTAGGTTCTCTGGCTAGATGTCCAAAAACTAATTCGTGCGGGGAGAATTTCGTTCCTTCGTGTACAGAGGTATTATAGGAAAACATAGCTAATTCTACCCATTCGTCCCAATTTTTGGAATTTTCAATGTATAATTTGAGATATTCTATCAGCACGTGGTGAGATCTTTCGATTGAACCGTTACTTTGTGGATGATATGCCGTCGTGGTATATTGTTTGATGCGGAATCTCTTTGCTACTTTCTTCATTAGTGAGGATGTAAAGTTCGTTCCTTGATCAGTGAGAATAGCTCTCGGTGACCCGAAACGACAAATAAATCGCTTTACAAAAACGTCCGCTAAGATAGGCCGAGAGGCTGAAGAGATTCCTCCTAGTGGAATCCCAATTGAGTATTTTGTTAATAAGTCTTGGATAGTTAATATATATTCGTTTCCCTTTTGGGTTTTTGGTAATGGACCTATAATATCCATACTAACCTTATCGAACGCTTTACCTGGTGTGTCTGTAAGTACCATTGGTTGCTTTGCTTTTATTCTTGTGAGTTTCTTCAATTGACATTCCTTACATGTTCTTACGTAATCTTGAATTTCCTTTTTCATATTTTCCCAATAGTAATGTTGTCGTATTCTTTGATAAGTTTTTGTTATTCCTTTGTGTCCTGCTACGCTTGATTCATGTTTTTCTCGTATTATGTTGTTCCGCGCTTCCACAGATGGGGTAATTACTTCCCCAGTGCAAATGGTGATGGTTAAGGTTTTTTCCATAAATATTTCCTTTAATTTTCTGATTGTATATCGCCAGGGTATTGTTTCTCATTTACTGCGTCTAATAGAGATCTTAGCGAGTTTAATAAATTTTCTGGTGTTATTGGAATATTTCTATTTTCCTTTATCGGTAGGAATACAATGTATTTTCCAGAATCGTAATTCAATCTTGCTTTTTCTAACATTAAATCTTCATAACGAGGTAACTTTCCCGTTTCCTTCATTTCTAAGGCTCCTTTATCTATCGGATTGCCATGTATATCTATAAATACTACTTTATGGTCATTTACTCTCGCAATTGAGTCTCGGGTTTCTGAAATTCTTAGTTCCGCAATTATCGTAGGTCTCGTGTCCTTTTCTCGTTGTTGAATTAGTTCTGGAATTACAGTGGAGGTCTCTTTTTCGCTTGTTGTATCCGTGCCTTCTTTTTCTCGATTGGTTATTGCTCTATCTGTACTTACATCGATTTCTGCTAATGCTTGGTCTAAATATTTTATGGGGGTTTCTTCTATTGTAAAATGTTTTCGGGTAAAACCCTTTCCTTGATTTTTAGAATCACTGGATTGAGGCAAGACGTGTGGTTTAGCTTCGAATATGGGAGAGTCTTCGGTTGACGTATCTATTTCGAATCTTTTTGAGACAGGATAGCGAATCGGTGAGACTTCCTCTCTCTTTCTGATTGGTAAACAAACTTCCGGAGGTTTCCTAGATAATGCGTCTGCGTTTCCGTTCGCCCTGCCTTCTTTGTATACAATATCAAATTCGAAGTCCGATAACTTTAATTTCCATTTCCAAATTCTTGAAGTAGGATCTTTGATAGAATGCATCCACGCTAAAGGTTTATGATCGGTTACGATGGTAAACTTTCTTCCGTAAAGATACGGTCGGAAGTGCATTGCGCTGTAAACAATTGCCAGACACTCCTTTTCTATGGTAGAGTAGTTTCGTTCGGCGGGATTTAATAGCCTTGAGGCATACGCAATCGGCAAATCCTTTCCGATTGGCCCTTGACTCAGTACACCGCTTATTGCATATCCTGATGCGTCTGTAGTAAGGTTAAAGGGTTTAGAAAAGTCTGGATATTGCAGGATGGGTTTCGTCACTAACGCTGTCTTTAAATTATTGAATGCGTTTTCTTGATTTTCTGTCCATTTAAAGGGAGTATCTTTCTTTAATAGTTGTGTCAATGGTTTCGCGACCTTGGGGAAATCGGGTATAAATCTTCTGTAATATCCTGCTAGTCCCAGAAATCGTTTGATATTTTTCGCCCTCTTTGGTCGTGGAAATTTTGATACGGCTTCGACTTTCTTTGGGTCGGGTTTCACGCCATCCTCACTAATTATATGTCCTAAATAATTCACCTCGTGTCGTAAAAATTCGCACTTATCAGGTTGTAATCGTAATTTAGCTTTCCTCAGTCTTTCCATTAATTTATTAAATTTAATTTCGCGTTCTTGGAGAGACGTGGAATAAATCACTATGTCATCCAGATAGACGAATAGTTCTATTCCTTGCAGACCAGATAATATTGAATTCATCAAACGTTGAAATGTTGCTGGGGCATCTTTTAATCCAAAGGGCATTCTTTTGAATTGAAAATGCCCGTATGGTGTCGAAAATGCAGTTTTGTGGGCATCTTCCTGTGACATACGGATCTGGTGAAAGCCCGATGCCAAGTCAAACGTGGAAAAATATTTTGCACTTCCTAATTGATCCAATATTTCTGTAATGTTGGGTAGTGGGAAGGCATCGCCAATCGTTTTATCGTTCAATTTTCTATAATCGATGACTAATCTCCAGCGCTTATTTCCTTGCGAATCGGGTTTTTGAGCACAATCCATAACGGGGAGTTATATGGAGATATTGATGGTTCCACTACGTCCGTATCTAGTAGTTCTTGGACCTGTCGATTTATTTCTTCTCGATGTATTGGTGGATATCGATACTGTTTAGTATTGATGGGTATATTATCCGTTGTAATTATCCTATGTTCCAGAACTTCGGTTGCTTCCAATGTATCTCCTGGAATATGAAACCTATCTTGATTATTACGAATCAATTTTTTAGCATTTTCCTTTTCTTCTTCGTTCAAATGTTCGAGTCGTAGTAACTCATTTATTTTATCGTATCTACTTTCCTCCGATCTTAGAACTGTATTGCACGCTGTCCTAGGAAGCGGGGTGGGGGGCGGGGGGGATTTTCAAATTCTTTAATTACCATCGTTGGTGTTGTAAATACGTAATCTCTCGAAGTAGTATTTATTACTCTTATGTAACCTTTTCCTTTATGATTCCTCACAACTGCATTACCAAAATAGATTCCCTTGTTCGGCTCGATTCTTGGAATAAATCCCTCTTTTATCTCTGGATTAGCGATATTAACTGAACACGTTATTGAACTTCGCTTCGGTATAATTATTTTTTCTTTACTATCGAAGGGAATATAAATATTTCCCCATCTGATATGTTTTCCCTCATAATCTAAACGAGCCTTACAACCTGCAAAAAATTCGGATCCTAGGATTCCGTCTTGATCGATTAGCAATGAATCATCGACTGTGATGAAAACCAACCGGATGGCCCGCAACCTGTATTACCGTCTGCCCTAGGGAGACCAGGCTCGTTGCCGTAATTCCTCGCACTTCGATTGATTCCTTTTCGTCGATGATGGCTGAATCGAGTAAAGCAGGTTTCTTGATAATGTTGATTTCCGATCCAGAGTCTAATAATAAACTCGTCTTAGTCTTTAGATCTGGGGAAACTATTCGTGCAGTTGGGTTCGTTGGGGAATCGTTAAATTTTATTGAAATAATTCGGAGAGGTCGCCTTCCGAATCTGAATTCAACTCCTGATGATTTTCCTTCGCCGGTTGCTTGTGCTTCACTCTTTTCCTTTTGCCTTGAGATGCTGGATTCTCTGTCTGTGACCTCGTTTGGTTGTGGGATGACTCCCCCACAATATTTAGTGGTTGTTCGTTCGATCTTATGGTCGGCATTGCGTTCGCTCTGTCTCTCGTTATGGGTGGTGGAGTCGATCTCGCGGGGGTGGCTGTCCTCGTTCTGTTTGTTGCCGTTGGCGCCGGTCGCCTGGTTGCCGCCTGTACTCTTGGGCGATTCGGCGTATCGTTCCTTCGTGGCTCGCCCCATTCTCCCGAAGGACGTGTTTGGTTTCCCGATGGTCTCGAAGCATAGGGTACGATTAATCCGGCATCTACTCGGGCTTTAAATTTGTAACAGTCTTTCACTAGATGCCCGGGTTTTTTGCAATAGTTACACGTGATATTTTGTCTTGTAGAATTCAAAAAATTCTGCGATGGAGGTAGCGATCTTCGATCTTGGCGGTTGTTCCTGATATTGTTGTTAGTGTTCGAAGGATGTGCGTTGTCGCGTCTGTAATAGTTCGAGGGTGTCGGTCGTTGGGGTCGCGTTCTATCGGTTATTTGTTTCAATTCGTGTGTTGCTTTGACGGCTTGACGATACGCATCTTCTAAAGTATGGTACCCTGCTATTTTTACTCGCACATATACCTCGTTCGGAAGTCCTTTAACGAAAGCTTCTTTCGTTTCCCAATCTATAGTATCTTGGATATCGGGGGATATGATGCCGTAGTCGCCTCTTTCTCCGTCCATTATTGCCAATCTAAGATTTCTAACGCGATCCATATAATCTAATATGTCTTCCCCGGGTCGTTGAAATATCGTTCCTAATTCCCCTTTATATTCGTTAAGAGATTTCTTTGGGCCGAATAGATCCTTTAATTTGTTTCCGAAATCGTTTAGACTCGTTAATTCTGTGTCTTCGATGGCGAGGAGCGCGTGTCCACGGAGCTTATTTACTAACAATTTTACCAATTGAGGTTCTTGATATCTGGAAATCATATTTCGCGCGCGCTCACAAGCTCTTAAAAAGTGGAATACCGATGGTCGATATCCGTCAAACACTGGCACCGATTCGATCGCATCTTTTAGCTTAATTGGCTGGGTATGTCCACTCGGCTGGACCGTCTCTTGTTGCGTTGTCGGCGGCGATACGGGTGTTTTAGGTTCTTGTTTTGTTTTAAGTTCGAATAAGCCGCTTTGTAATTCGGCGAGTTTTGCACTCATATCGCGAAAGTTCGCATCCCATGCTTTAAGCTTTTCCGACAATGTCAAAACCATTTCTTCGTCCAACGATTCCACTACACTCGCCATTGTTTCTTAAATATTTGTTAAATATATATATTAATCAAGATAGACTAACTAAATATTAACGACAAGACATAACTGACCTCGGTGCGAAGGAATAAAGTTATGCTACACGAAATAACTGGTAACACAATACACAAAACATTAACTAAATTAAACGAGACTTACATAAATGCAAGTCACGTATAATCAAAACAATGACTATTGAAATTCGGTAACAATACAATCCATGCTATCACATTAAAGTAGCACACGGTATTGACACACAAAATGTCATGAAACACAAAACAATATTACAAAACACTACTGAATAAAATTATAGTGATTAACAATTAATTAGTTATTTCAACAACACGTTACTGTTGACATTAAACCAACGCCATACCAAAGAGACACGCGAGCGACCATGTTGAAAAATTCGTCGCGCGCACATACAAATAACAGCCAATGCAATACAATACAGCATCATAATAGCAATGTTAGGTACTAATAAAAAAAAAAAAAAAAAAAAAAAAAACAAGGAAAAGGGGGAGAGAGTTAAGGAAAATATATATAATAAATAACAACTAACATAATTATAACATATTATATATATTATATTATATACAGGGATACAGTATTCGTACAAAGGAACAGATCCAAACGAAAATTATATATATAAAAAAAAATAAATAATATATATATGTAATATCGTGATATAATATATTTACAAGGAATGGATGATACAGATGTTAATCGGACAGAAAAAGACGATTGTTGTTCAACCTGAACTATTCACACCAAACGTACAGAAAACAGCACAACTAAATAATTAGATAACGACTCGACTTTCACAAAATGCAATCAACACTCTCTCGGCAACGCCACTCGCAAACTCTGTTTGTTGATTCCTTTTCTCCCGTCCCTTGGCAACCGCTCGTGGCCAAGATCACGTAGGTCTCCTCTTTCCAAAACTACGCGATCAAAAACAAACGCCTCGGCTCTCGCGACATTCCACGCGGATCACCCGCCAACTCCCAGGCCTCTCACTCACGATACTACATATATACATTAACTATTTTTATATGTGTGTACAGAACTGATGGCGAACTCATCAACCATTTTCTGAACGACGGATGGAACAACATGAATAGCAATTCACACAGTGGAACTGTAAAGTATTTGTACGAAACCAAATACTGATGCTATCCACCTGTAAACAAACAATATTTATAACTATGCATATAATTTTCACTTATGTTCACCACTATATATATATATATATATACTCGAAGACAAGGTACATTTGTGATATTTATTCCTATTGATGATATATACTTATATATTTATAACAATAAAACAAATCTCATTTATACTACTTACCAATACGTACGCATATATGTATGTCGGATCACGATTCGAATTTTGGGCGCGCGACGACTCTTCATGTGGACTAGCCATCGTTTCACAAAGCCGAGATTTTATTTACACGTATATACAGGTCTATCACTAAGCTTAACAAATAATAAGTACAACTAATAATAAGTCTAACAAACACTAAGACTAATGAATAATACGATCTACGAATAATTAAATTAAATTAAATAATACTATTAGCAATGTTTGAGTTCAAACGAATCCACGGTCACCGGGATAACTCCTTACTAAGCGAAACTAACTTAGACGCAAATGCGATCGTCGAAAATGCTCGATGTATCACTCTCCAAGGCAATCGCAAGAATGCCAGCCTCGTGGTGATTTTTCTCCCTGTACGATTGCATTTTGTTTTCTATACCCGTTTGGAAGCATCGAGAAGGTTCCAAACGCCGTTGCTAGGCACACTCGTTGGAAGCATCGAGAAAGTTCCAAACGCCGTTGCTAGGCAGTTTCTGCCTGGAGTTTTGATTACTAATACAATGTATGTCCCATTGCATCGGCACCTCCGAGGCAACATCACACGTGGCTAGGCCCGCTCTCGAGGCCGCATGCCGCCACAACCACATTTCTCGGAAAACACATACAACCACTCCAGACCTCCGTTAGATAAAACATCCATCCCGTGACCGTGGCTACGTTCAGCGACCGATTCTCACCTCGAACCCAATCTCGCTTATTACAAATCTTAAGCAATTACAACTATAATAAAATCTAGGCTAAGGTACTAGAGGATGTTCCCAAAATTTCCAAGGAAAGGCTTCGGCTTTCCTTTCATCTCCGACATGTATATAATTACAAGCCAAGTAGTATTCATAATATTTATTTTCACTGATAACAAGTACGTAAAACCTAAAATAAATCAAAGGTTTTAACAATAAAAAAAAAACAAAAAAAAAGAAAGAAAAAGGGGAAGAAGAAAAATAAAGAAGAAAAAAAAGGAAAGAAAAAAATATAATATTGTTAGGGAAGTGATACATTTACACTGTACATGAGAGTGTGTGTGTAAGGGCCAGAGGGCGTCAAGGCTTAGTGGAGACAAAAGACTGTTGCCAGATGTTAGCAGAATCTAGGATAGTCGGTTGGCGACCAGCGTGCGTGCAAGACGTTCTTCAGAGAGTAATATAGATGTATAACTGTTGTGTGGGAAATATAGGCAATAATTTGTATTCCCAAATCCTCGAATTTCCTTAACAAATATATATAAATATAAAATTTTCTTTTTCTATAAAAGGTTATTACTATTTCTGATAAACTCGAGAAATGAAAACATTATACCATGATACACTGACACAAAGATACACCACACAGAAGAAACTAACAGAGAACGCTTTAAGCTTGGCAAACTTACCGCCCGACGAATTTGCATACACCATAACCAAAACCCAGGACACATGGCTCTGATCGCAGGAGAAGCGATCCATATAGTCAAATGCATTCCGGTACAAGTAAAGGTACGACATACAACAAAATGCTACTCGGAACTACCCGTTTGGCAAAGGAATCGCACCACAGGAACTCCACCCGGACGTGCGCCAAACGTGGCGATATTCAGCACCATCGTCGTTGGCCACGAGCGGAAGCCACGTCATGTTCCCGGCAGAAAATCTGCAGTCTCGAACGCATTGGCGAGAGGAGCAACAGGAAAAACAATCGTCCCTGGAACAGTAAACATCCTGGGAATGATGGACAAAACACATTAACGACAATAGCGAAAAATACCGTATCAAGCTTATGGACTGGTTTTATGGAATTTGGAACTGTCAGTGCAGCAATATTTGGAATACTCGCAATATTTAAACTAATCAAAACAATAATAGATATAGCCGCACACGGATACCAGTTACGTGAAACTTACGAATGTGGAATCGCCCTATTAGGAGCAATATGCGGCTCAGTCACCCACCCGCTACGATACCTCAAAAGAAGACGAAATATCGATGATCAAACAGCACAACCTCAAGGGATATCGATAACACCGGTAGTCACTCAACTACCAACGACATCTACGTCCGCCTTGAGCGAACTCAGAGATACCATCAGTCAAATTTCCTTTGGAAATTTGAACTTCAAGGGCGGGGGTGTCACGTCCCGCGCTCCGCACACGCCGTAACAAGAACAAGAAAACCATTCTATACAAAACACGCGAATAAGGATTTGAATGCACAAACGAACACACGGCACTACGAAACGAAAGGAAGGATTAACAAAACGAGGGCGATTAACGGATCCAACCAATAAACAAAATACATATACACACAATTCAAAATAAACCAGGAAATAAGAATAACTACAAAAGGGGAAAATAATTGAAACGCCAGGAATATATATATATATATATATATATGTATGTGTGCGCGTATGTTTTATATTATCGAATACTCTATAAAATAAACTACTCAAAACAATAAATAACGCAATCGAAGAATTACAAAACATTATATATATATATATATATACACGTATTCATATGCATATTTCTCTAGGCAGTGTAGTATTCATACGAAATGAAATGTCAATTATTTATTTATCCTTTACCGGAATGTAGGCTAGTTTTAAGTATGTATCTTAGATTTTCGATTTGATAGAATTCGCACACATATATATATTTCTGACAATGTAACCTTCATTTCTTTAATAATACAATATTGTATGTTTTATGTATTCGTTAAACTATTAGTTTTTGACTTCATGTATACTTTTATTTCATAAATTGATAATATTGTATTTATTGCATAGTATTGGAAGCACTGTCTCTAATATTTACTAGGTTATTACATGTTCGGCATATATGTTTATACTTATATGTAACTGTCCAAATTGATTGATTGAAATATATTTATATATATATATATATATATGCGTCTAAAAAATTTATTGTAGCTGTGTATGTGGACGACATCCTCGTGTTTGGGACGAATGAGTGGATTGAGATATTCAAAACTAGGATTAAGGACAAATTAGATGTTAGAATGCTAGGCGTAGACACTCAATTTCTGTCCATCCACCTGAGTAAGCCAAACAGCACCACTGTAGTATTCGATCAATCTGTACAGATAGGTCAAATGCTGGATCTGTTTGACATTACTCGTGAGGTTGGGGTGGTGGGAGTGTCGACACCGCTAGCTAGAGAATGCGAGGCTGGTTTTGATATTGAACGTGATGAGCCTCTCGACAGTAAATTATATGAACAAGCTGTGGGGCACATAATGTATGTAGCTACTGTAAGTCGTCCTGATGTTGCGTGTGCAATAGGGAAACTAAGCCAAAGATGCGCGAATCCGACTGTATCCGATTGGAAAGCAGCGAAGCGGGTATTCAGATATTTACTAAAGACCAAAGACTTGAAGTTAGTATACCAAAGGACCGGGCAACCTCTGAAGGTGTTTTGCGACTCGGATTTTGCGGGTTGTACGGTAGACAGGAAATCCAGGAGCGGGTATGTGTTCATACTCGCTGGTGGTGCGATATCCTGGCTATCCAAAAAACAACCGATTATAGCTCAATCGACGTGCGAAGCGGAATTTGTGGCAATGCAGGAAGCAGCAAGGGAAACAGTGTGGATTTCTTTACTGTTAAAGGAATTGGGTCAACTGTCATATTGCCATCGCCCCTGCAAGATATTCTGCGATAATATCGGAGCTATTTCATGGTCAAAGGACGAAATAGTTGCTGAGAGTTCTAAGCACGTCCAAGTGCGCTACTTTTACGTTAAGAACTGCGTATCGAGGGGGATACTAGATTATACTTATGTACCTAGTCCTGAGAATGTGGCTGACATTCTCACCAAAGGCCTAAATAGGATTAAGACCCAGCAATTTACCAAAGCTATGGGGCTTGTAGAAACTAGCGATCAAAGGGGAGTGTTGAGAAATGTTAAGTTGGTATGATCGCTGCTTACTACAAGCTAAGTTGGTACGACTTCTAACGACGCTCTTTTGTCTTAGAAGTCGACCACGTTGTTCTATTGACTTGGAGATTCCTGTGTGGTAAGACGTGTTATAAGACTGAAATATATTGGAGAAAACGAATCTAAGTGAATCGTTATTTTATAAACCCAAAACCTTATTAAATAACAATCAAAGCCATGTGTCCTGGGTTTTGGTTATGGTGTATGCAAATTCGTCGGGCGGTAAGTTTGCCAAGCTTAAAGCGTTCTCTATTAGTTTCTTCTGTGTGGTGTATCTTTGTGTCAGTGTATCATGGTATAATGTTTTCGTTTCTCGAGTTTATCAGAAATAGGAATAACCTTTTATAGAAAAAGAAAATTTTATATTTATATATGTCGGGTCACGATTCGAATTTTGGGCGCGCGACGACTCTTCATGTGGACTAGCCATCGTTTCACAAAGCCGAGATTTTATTTACACGTATATACAGGTCTATCACTAAGCTTAACAAATAATAAGTACGACTAATAATAAGTCTAACAAACACTAAGCCTAATGAATAATACGATCTACGAATAATTAAATTAAATAATACTATTAGCAATGTTTGAGTTCAAACGAATCCACGGTCACCGGGATTCCTTACTAAGCGAAACTAACTTAGACGCAAATGCGATCGTCGAAAATGCTCGATGTATCACTCTCCAAGGCAATCGCAAGAATGCCAGCCTCGTGGAGATTTTTCTCCCTGTACGATTGCATTTTGTTTTCTATATCCGTTTGGAAGCATCGAGAAGGTTCCAAACGCCGTTGCTAGGCACACTCGTTGGAAGCATCGAGAAAGTTCCAAACGCCGTTGCTAGGCAGTTTCTGCCTGGAGTTTTGATTACTAATACAATGTATGTCCCATTGCATCGGCACCTCCGAGGCAACATCACACGTGGCTCGGCCCGCTCTCGAGGCCGCATGCCGCCACAACCACATTTCTCGGAAAACACATACAACCACTCCAGACCTCCGTTAGATAAAACATCCATCCCGTGACCGTGGCTACGTTCAGCGACCGATTGTCACCTCGAACCCAATCTCGCTTATTACAAATCTTAAGCAATTACAACTATAATAAAATCTAGGCTAAGGTACTAGAGGATGTTCCCAAAATTTCCAAGGAAAGGCTTCGGCTTTCCTTTCATCTCCGACATATATATTATATTTTTTTTCTTTCCTTTTTTTTCTTCTTTTTTTTTCTTCTTCCCCCTTTTTTTTGTTTTTTTTTTATTGTTAAAACCTTTGTTTTATTTTAGGTTTTACGTACTTGTTATCAGTGAAAATAAATATTATGAATACTACTTGGATTGTAACTATATACATATATGCGTACAAAATCCACTTCTACATGTTAGATATAATAATATAACAATACTACGTAGATTAATACACAATAAAATATCCTTTTACTCCGGTTATATTTATTACTAACTCTCAATTAATCTATCTTAATTATTTTCTAACCACTTTCTATATTTATCAGCTATTTTATTTCTTTTTGTTAATCTGCGAAATCCATGCATGTACACTTCCTTGTATGGTGATTGATTGTTCACGAGGTAAGTTGCACTTTCACTGTTTTCGTTATTCGTTGAACTAACACGTTTTACATTCAAACAGTAATTGGAACACTCGTAATAAACTTCTTTTCTTTTTCCAAGTTTCCGCTATCTGTGTCATTCGACGAACACTGCCACGCCTCCACAGCACCGTTATAACATTTAGCGATGCTGCTCTTTGCATTAAGGCAATTGAAGTTAATTCGTTCGTTTATTTTCAGCTGGTACATGGTGTCCCGCAAGCAGGGAGCCATATCATATTTTGCATGTAGACCTTCTTGTTTGATGATTACTTGTTTACAAGGTAACTTTCACTTCCCCTCTTTTAATTATTTATTGAATCGACACGTTGTATATTCAAACAATAATTGGAGTACACATAATAATTTTCCCTTTTTCTTTTTAGGTTTTCGCTATCTGTATTATTCGACGGACAGTGTTACACCTCCTTTTGATTTATCCATAATATAGTTATAACATTTAGTAACCTTGTATTTTGCACTGAGACAATTGAAACTAATTTATTCACTTATTTTAGGTAGCTGTCATACATTGTGTTCCAAGAACAACGATCCATAACCTATACTTGCACGTACACTTTCTTGTATGTTGATCACTTGTTCACAAGGTAACTTTCACTTTCACTAGTTAATTGTTCATTAAGTTAACACGTTTTATATTTAAGCAATAATTGAAACACGTATAATAATTTTCCTTTTTCCTTTTAGGTGTTCGATATCTGTATTATTCGACGAACAGCACTATAACATATACTACCGCACTACGTTGCCCACTGAAATCGCTTTATTCATTGCTTATTTCGATTATGCGCTAGTTTTAACTTGTTTAAATGCACCGTTCGCGGAATCCCTTTTACTTCGATCTTGACGTTTTGGTTCTGCAAGATTTCTAGCACTTTGTATGGTCCAGTATATTGATCGGAGAATTTTCCTTTACTGGGTTCTTTTAGTAAATATATCGAATCTCCTATTTTAAAATCTTGGGGGTTGATTCGTCGGTCGTAATATTCTTTTGATCTTAGTTTGGATTTTATCAAATTTTCTCTCGCCATTCGTTGTACGGTGTTAATTTTATCGAACAGATCTTCGAGATATTCTGCGTAAGTTGGTTCCATGTTCTCTTCGATTATTACTTCACCAGTAGGTTCTCTGGCTAGATGTCCAAAAACTAATTCGTGCGGGGAGAATTTCGTTCCTTCGTGTACAGAGGTATTATAGGAAAACATAGCTAATTCTACCCATTCGTCCCAATTTTTGGAATTTTCAATGTATAATTTGAGATATTCTATCAGCACGTGGTGAGATCTTTCGATTGAACCGTTACTTTGTGGATGATATGCCGTCGTGGTATATTGTTTGATGCGGAATCTCTTTGCTACTTTCTTCATTAGTGAGGATGTAAAGTTCGTTCCTTGATCAGTGAGAATAGCTCTCGGTGACCCGAAACGACAAATAAATCGCTTTACAAAAACGTCCGCTAAGATAGGCCGAGAGGCTGAAGAGATTCCTCCTAGTGGAATCCCAATTGAGTATTTTGTTAATAAGTCTTGGATAGTTAATATATATTCGTTTCCCTTTTGGGTTTTTGGTAATGGACCTATAATATCCATACTAACCTTATCGAACGCTTTACCTGGTGTGTCTGTAAGTACCATTGGTTGCTTTGCTTTTATTCTTGTGAGTTTCTTCAATTGACATTCCTTACATGTTCTTACGTAATCTTGAATTTCCTTTTTCATATTTTCCCAATAGTAATGTTGTCGTATTCTTTGATAAGTTTTTGTTATTCCTTTGTGTCCTGCTACGCTTGATTCATGTTTTTCTCGTATTATGTTGTTCCGCGCTTCCACAGATGGGGTAATTACTTCCCCAGTGCAAATGGTGATGGTTAAGGTTTTTTCCATAAATATTTCCTTTAATTTTCTGATTGTATATCGCCAGGGTATTGTTTCTCATTTACTGCGTCTAATAGAGATCTTAGCGAGTTTAATAAATTTTCTGGTGTTATTGGAATATTTCTATTTTCCTTTATCGGTAGGAATACAATGTATTTTCCAGAATCGTAATTCAATCTTGCTTTTTCTAACATTAAATCTTCATAACGAGGTAACTTTCCCGTTTCCTTCATTTCTAAGGCTCCTTTATCTATCGGATTGCCATGTATATCTATAAATACTACTTTATGGTCATTTACTCTCGCAATTGAGTCTCGGGTTTCTGAAATTCTTAGTTCCGCAATTATCGTAGGTCTCGTGTCCTTTTCTCGTTGTTGAATTAGTTCTGGAATTACAGTGGAGGTCTCTTTTTCGCTTGTTGTATCCGTGCCTTCTTTTTCTCGATTGGTTATTGCTCTATCTGTACTTACATCGATTTCTGCTAATGCTTGGTCTAAATATTTTATGGGGGTTTCTTCTATTGTAAAATGTTTTCGGGTAAAACCCTTTCCTTGATTTTTAGAATCACTGGATTGAGGCAAGACGTGTGGTTTAGCTTCGAATATGGGAGAGTCTTCGGTTGACGTATCTATTTCGAATCTTTTTGAGACAGGATAGCGAATCGGTGAGACTTCCTCTCTCTTTCTGATTGGTAAACAAACTTCCGGAGGTTTCCTAGATAATGCGTCTGCGTTTCCGTTCGCCCTGCCTTCTTTGTATACAATATCAAATTCGAAGTCCGATAACTTTAATTTCCATTTCCAAATTCTTGAAGTAGGATCTTTGATAGAATGCATCCACGCTAAAGGTTTATGATCGGTTACGATGGTAAACTTTCTTCCGTAAAGATACGGTCGGAAGTGCATTGCGCTGTAAACAATTGCCAGACACTCCTTTTCTATGGTAGAGTAGTTTCGTTCGGCGGGATTTAATAGCCTTGAGGCATACGCAATCGGCAAATCCTTTCCGATTGGCCCTTGACTCAGTACACCGCTTATTGCATATCCTGATGCGTCTGTAGTAAGGTTAAAGGGTTTAGAAAAGTCTGGATATTGCAGGATGGGTTTCGTCACTAACGCTGTCTTTAAATTATTGAATGCGTTTTCTTGATTTTCTGTCCATTTAAAGGGAGTATCTTTCTTTAATAGTTGTGTCAATGGTTTCGCGACCTTGGGGAAATCGGGTATAAATCTTCTGTAATATCCTGCTAGTCCCAGAAATCGTTTGATATTTTTCGCCCTCTTTGGTCGTGGAAATTTTGATACGGCTTCGACTTTCTTTGGGTCGGGTTTCACGCCATCCTCACTAATTATATGTCCTAAATAATTCACCTCGTGTCGTAAAAATTCGCACTTATCAGGTTGTAATCGTAATTTAGCTTTCCTCAGTCTTTCCATTAATTTATTAAATTTAATTTCGCGTTCTTGGAGAGACGTGGAATAAATCACTATGTCATCCAGATAGACGAATAGTTCTATTCCTTGCAGACCAGATAATATTGAATTCATCAAACGTTGAAATGTTGCTGGGGCATCTTTTAATCCAAAGGGCATTCTTTTGAATTGAAAATGCCCGTATGGTGTCGAAAATGCAGTTTTGTGGGCATCTTCCTGTGACATACGGATCTGGTGAAAGCCCGATGCCAAGTCAAACGTGGAAAAATATTTTGCACTTCCTAATTGATCCAATATTTCTGTAATGTTGGGTAGTGGGAAGGCATCGCCAATCGTTTTATCGTTCAATTTTCTATAATCGATGACTAATCTCCAGCGCTTATTTCCTTGCGAATCGGGTTTTTGAGCACAATCCATAACGGGGAGTTATATGGAGATATTGATGGTTCCACTACGTCCGTATCTAGTAGTTCTTGGACCTGTCGATTTATTTCTTCTCGATGTATTGGTGGATATCGATACTGTTTAGTATTGATGGGTATATTATCCGTTGTAATTATCCTATGTTCCAGAACTTCGGTTGCTTCCAATGTATCTCCTGGAATATGAAACCTATCTTGATTATTACGAATCAATTTTTTAGCATTTTCCTTTTCTTCTTCGTTCAAATGTTCGAGTCGTAGTAACTCATTTATTTTATCGTATCTACTTTCCTCCGATCTTAGAACTGTATTGCACGCTGTCCTAGGAAGCGGGGTGGGGGGCGGGGGGGATTTTCAAATTCTTTAATTACCATCGTTGGTGTTGTAAATACGTAATCTCTCGAAGTAGTATTTATTACTCTTATGTAACCTTTTCCTTTATGATTCCTCACAACTGCATTACCAAAATAGATTCCCTTGTTCGGCTCGATTCTTGGAATAAATCCCTCTTTTATCTCTGGATTAGCGATATTAACTGAACACGTTATTGAACTTCGCTTCGGTATAATTATTTTTTCTTTACTATCGAAGGGAATATAAATATTTCCCCATCTGATATGTTTTCCCTCATAATCTAAACGAGCCTTACAACCTGCAAAAAATTCGGATCCTAGGATTCCGTCTTGATCGATTAGCAATGAATCATCGACTGTGATGAAAACCAACCGGATGGCCCGCAACCTGTATTACCGTCTGCCCTAGGGAGACCAGGCTCGTTGCCGTAATTCCTCGCACTTCGATTGATTCCTTTTCGTCGATGATGGCTGAATCGAGTAAAGCAGGTTTCTTGATAATGTTGATTTCCGATCCAGAGTCTAATAATAAACTCGTCTTAGTCTTTAGATCTGGGGAAACTATTCGTGCAGTTGGGTTCGTTGGGGAATCGTTAAATTTTATTGAAATAATTCGGAGAGGTCGCCTTCCGAATCTGAATTCAACTCCTGATGATTTTCCTTCGCCGGTTGCTTGTGCTTCACTCTTTTCCTTTTGCCTTGAGATGCTGGATTCTCTGTCTGTGACCTCGTTTGGTTGTGGGATGACTCCCCCACAATATTTAGTGGTTGTTCGTTCGATCTTATGGTCGGCATTGCGTTCGCTCTGTCTCTCGTTATGGGTGGTGGAGTCGATCTCGCGGGGGTGGCTGTCCTTGTTCTGTTTGTTGCCGTCGGCGCCGGTCGCCTGGTTGCCGCCTGTACTCTTGGGCGATTCGGCGTATCGTTCCTTCGTGGCTCGCCCCATTCTCCCGAAGGACGTGTTTGGTTTCCCGATGGTCTCGAAGCATAGGGTACGATTAATCCGGCATCTACTCGGGCTTTAAATTTGTAACAGTCTTTCACTAGATGCCCGGGTTTTTTGCAATAGTTACACGTGATATTTTGTCTTGTAGAATTCAAAAAATTCTGCGATGGAGGTAGCGATCTTCGATCTTGGCGGTTGTTCCTGATATTGTTGTTAGTGTTCGAAGGATGTGCGTTGTCGCGTCTGTAATAGTTCGAGGGTGTCGGTCGTTGGGGTCGCGTTCTATCGGTTATTTGTTTCAATTCGTGTGTTGCTTTGACGGCTTGACGATACGCATCTTCTAAAGTATGGTACCCTGCTATTTTTACTCGCACATATACCTCGTTCGGAAGTCCTTTAACGAAAGCTTCTTTCGTTTCCCAATCTATAGTATCTTGGATATCGGGGGATATGATGCCGTAGTCGCCTCTTTCTCCGTCCATTATTGCCAATCTAAGATTTCTAACGCGATCCATATAATCTAATATGTCTTCCCCGGGTCGTTGAAATATCGTTCCTAATTCCCCTTTATATTCGTTAAGAGATTTCTTTGGGCCGAATAGATCCTTTAATTTGTTTCCGAAATCGTTTAGACTCGTTAATTCTGTGTCTTCGATGGCGAGGAGCGCGTGTCCACGGAGCTTATTTACTAACAATTTTACCAATTGAGGTTCTTGATATCTGGAAATCATATTTCGCGCGCGCTCACAAGCTCTTAAAAAGTGGAATACCGATGGTCGATATCCGTCAAACACTGGCACCGATTCGATCGCATCTTTTAGCTTAATTGGCTGGGTATGTCCACTCGGCTGGACCGTCTCTTGTTGCGTTGTCGGCGGCGATACGGGTGTTTTAGGTTCTTGTTTTGTTTTAAGTTCGAATAAGCCGCTTTGTAATTCGGCGAGTTTTGCACTCATATCGCGAAAGTTCGCATCCCATGCTTTAAGCTTTTCCGACAATGTCAAAACCATTTCTTCGTCCAACGATTCCACTACACTCGCCATTGTTTCTTAAATATTTGTTAAATATATATATTAATCAAGATAGACTAACTAAATATTAACGACAAGACATAACTGACCTCGGTGCGAAGGAATAAAGTTATGCTACACGAAATAACTGGTAACACAATACACAAAACATTAACTAAATTAAACGAGACTTACATAAATGCAAGTCACGTATAATCAAAACAATGACTATTGAAATTCGGTAACAATACAATCCATGCTATCACATTAAAGTAGCACACGGTATTGACACACACAATATCATGAAACACAAAACAATATTACAAAACACTACTAAATAAAATTATAGTGATTAACAATTAATTAGTTATTTCAACAACACGTTACTGTTGACATTAAACCAACGCCATACCAAAGAGACACGCGAGCGACCATGTTGAAAAATTCGTCGCGCGCACATACAAATAACAGCCAATGCAATACAATACAGCATCATAATAGCAATGTTAGGTACTAATAAAAAAAAAAAAAAAAAAAAAAAAAAAACAAGGAAAAGGGGGAGAGAGTTAAGGAAAATATATATAATAAATAACAACTAACATAATTATAACATATTATATATATTATATTATATACAGGGATACAGTATTCGTACAAAGGAACAGATACAAACGAAAATTATATCTATAAAAAAAAATAAATAATATATATATGTAATATCGTGATATAATATATTTACAAGGAATGGATGATACAGATGTTAATCGGACAGAAAAAGACGATTGTTGTTCAACCTGAACTATTCACACCAAACGTACAGAAAACAGCACAACTAAATAATTAGATAACGACTCGACTTTCACAAAATGCAATCAACACTCTCTCGGCAACGCCACTCGCAAACTCTGTTTGTTGATTCCTTTTCTCCCGTCCCTTGGCAACCGCTCGTGGCCAAGATCACGTAGGTCTCCTCTTTCCAAAACTACGCGATCAAAAACAAACGCCTCGGCTCTCGCGACATTCCACGCGGATCACCCGCCAACTCCCAGGCCTCTCACTCACGATACTACATATATACATTAACTATTTTTATATGTGTGTACAGAACTGATGGCGAACTCATCAACCATTTTCTGAACGACGGATGGAACAACATGAATAGCAATTCACACAGTGGAACTGTAAAGTATTTGTACGAAACCAAATACTGATGCTATCCACCTGTAAACAAACAATATTTATAACTATGCATATAATTTTCACTTATGTTCACCACTATATATATATATACTCGAAGACAAGGTACATTTGTGATATTTATTCCTATTGATGATATATACTTATATATTTATAACAATAAAACAAATCTCATTTATACTACTTACCAATACGTACGCATATATGTATGTCGGATCACGATTCGAATTTTGGGCGCGCGACGACTCTTCATGTGGACTAGCCATCGTTTCACAAAGCCGAGATTTTATTTACACGTATATACAGGTCTATCACTAAGCTTAACAAATAATAAGTACAACTAATAATAAGTCTAACAAACACTAAGACTAATGAATAATACGATCTACGAATAATTAAATTAAATAATACTATTAGCAATGTTTGAGTTCAAACGAATCCACGGTCACCGGGATAACTCCTTACTAAGCGAAACTAACTTAGACGCAAATGCGATCGTCGAAAATGCTCGATGTATCACTCTCCAAGGCAATCGCAAGAATGCCAGCCTCGTGGTGATTTTTCTCCCTGTACGATTGCATTTTGTTTTCTATACCCGTTTGGAAGCATCGAGAAGGTTCCAAACGCCGTTGCTAGGCACACTCGTTGGAAGCATCGAGAAAGTTCCAAACGCCGTTGCTAGGCAGTTTCTGCCTGGAGTTTTGATTACTAATACAATGTATGTCCCATTGCATCGGCACCTCCGAGGCAACATCACACGTGGCTAGGCCCGCTCTCGAGGCCGCATGCCGCCACAACCACATTTCTCGGAAAACACATACAACCACTCCAGACCTCCGTTAGATAAAACATCCATCCCGTGACCGTGGCTACGTTCAGCGACCGATTCTCACCTCGAACCCAATCTCGCTTATTACAAATCTTAAGCAATTACAACTATAATAAAATCTAGGCTAAGGTACTAGAGGATGTTCCCAAAATTTCCAAGGAAAGGCTTCGGCTTTCCTTTCATCTCCGACATGTATATAATTACAAGCCAAGTAGTATTCATAATATTTATTTTCACTGATAACAAGTACGTAAAACCTAAAATAAATCAAAGGTTTTAACAATAAAAAAAAAAAAACAAAAAAAAAAAGAAAGAAAAAGGGGAAGAAGAAAAATAAAGAAGAAAAAAAAGGAAAGAAAAAAAATATAATATTGTTAGGGAAGTGATACATTTACACTGTACATGAGAGTGTGTGTGTAAGGGCCAGAGGGCGTCAAGGCTTAGTGGAGACAAAAGACTGTTGCCAGATGTTAGCAGAATCTAGGATAGTCGGTTGGCGACCAGCGTGCGTGCAAGACGTTCTTCAGAGAGTAATATAGATGTATAACTGTTGTGTGGGAAATATAGGCAATAATTTGTATTCCCAAATCCTCGAATTTCCTTAACAAATATATATAAATATAAAATTTTCTTTTTCTATAAAAGGTTATTACTATTTCTGATAAACTCGAGAAATGAAAACATTATACCATGATACACTGACACAAAGATACACCACACAGAAGAAACTAACAGAGAACGCTTTAAGCTTGGCAAACTTACCGCCCGACGAATTTGCATACACCATAACCAAAACCCAGGACACATGGCTCTGATCGCAGGAGAAGCGATCCATATAGTCAAATGCATTCCGGTACAAGTAAAGGTACGACATACAACAAAATGCTACTCGGAACTACCCGTTTGGCAAAGGAATCGCACCACAGGAACTCCACCCGGACGTGCGCCAAACGTGGCGATATTCAGCACCATCGTCGTTGGCCACGAGCGGAAGCCACGTCATGTTCCCGGCAGAAAATCTGCAGTCTCGAACGCATTGGCGAGAGGAGCAACAGGAAAAACAATCGTCCCTGGAACAGTAAACATCCTGGGAATGATGGACAAAACACATTAACGACAATAGCGAAAAATACCGTATCAAGCTTATGGACTGGTTTTATGGAATTTGGAACTGTCAGTGCAGCAATATTTGGAATACTCGCAATATTTAAACTAATCAAAACAATAATAGATATAGCCGCACACGGATACCAGTTACGTGAAACTTACGAATGTGGAATCGCCCTATTAGGAGCAATATGCGGCTCAGTCACCCACCCGCTACGATACCTCAAAAGAAGACGAAATATCGATGATCAAACAGCACAACCTCAAGGGATATCGATAACACCGGTAGTCACTCAACTACCAACGACATCTACGTCCGCCTTGAGCGAACTCAGAGATACCATCAGTCAAATTTCCTTTGGAAATTTGAACTTCAAGGGCGGGGGTGTCACGTCCCGCGCTCCGCACACGCCGTAACAAGAACAAGAAAACCATTCTATACAAAACACGCGAATAAGGATTTGAATGCACAAACGAACACACGGCACTACGAAACGAAAGGAAGGATTAACAAAACGAGGGCGATTAACGGATCCAACCAATAAACAAAATACATATACACACAATTCAAAATAAACCAGGAAATAAGAATAACTACAAAAGGGGAAAATAATTGAAACGCCAGGAATATATATATATATATATATATATATATATATATATATATATATATATATATATATATATATATATTAAACTATTAGTTAAACTATTAGTTTTTGACTTCATGTATACTTTTATTTCATAAATTGATAATATTGTATTTATTGCATAGTATTGGAAGCACTGTCTCTAATATTTACTAGGTTATTACATGTTCGGCATATATGTTTATACTTATATGTAACTGTCCAAATTGATTGATTGAAATATATTTATATATATATATATATATATATATGCGTCTAAAAAATTTATTGTAGCTGTGTATGTGGACGACATCCTCGTGTTTGGGACGAATGAGTGGATTGAGATATTCAAAACTAGGATTAAGGACAAATTAGATGTTAGAATGCTAGGCGTAGACACTCAATTTCTGTCCATCCACCTGAGTAAGCCAAACAGCACCACTGTAGTATTCGATCAATCTGTACAGATAGGTCAAATGCTGGATCTGTTTGACATTACTCGTGAGGTTGGGGTGGTGGGAGTGTCGACACCGCTAGCTAGAGAATGCGAGGCTGGTTTTGATATTGAACGTGATGAGCCTCTCGACAGTAAATTATATGAACAAGCTGTGGGGCACATAATGTATGTAGCTACTGTAAGTCGTCCTGATGTTGCGTGTGCAATAGGGAAACTAAGCCAAAGATGCGCGAATCCGACTGTATCCGATTGGAAAGCAGCGAAGCGGGTATTCAGATATTTACTAAAGACCAAAGACTTGAAGTTAGTATACCAAAGGACCGGGCAACCTCTGAAGGTGTTTTGCGACTCGGATTTTGCGGGTTGTACGGTAGACAGGAAATCCAGGAGCGGGTATGTGTTCATACTCGCTGGTGGTGCGATATCCTGGCTATCCAAAAAACAACCGATTATGGCTCAATCGACGTGCGAAGCGGAATTTGTGGCAATGCAGGAAGCAGCAAGGGAAACAGTGTGGATTTCTTTACTGTTAAAGGAATTGGGTCAACTGTCATATTGCCATCGCCCCTGCAAGATATTCTGCGATAATATCGGAGCTATTTCATGGTCAAAGGACGAAATAGTTGCTGAGAGTTCTAAGCACGTCCAAGTGCGCTACTTTTACGTTAAGAACTGCGTATCGAGGGGGATACTAGATTATACTTATGTACCTAGTCCTGAGAATGTGGCTGACATTCTCACCAAAGGCCTAACTAGGATTAAGACCCAGCAATTTACCAAAGCTATGGGGCTTGTACAAACTAGCGATCAAAGGGGAGTGTTGAGAAATGTTAAGTTGGTATGATCGCTGCTTACTACAAGCTAAGTTGGTACGACTTCTAACGACGCTCTTTTGTCTTAGAAGTCGACCACGTTGTTCTATTGACTTGGAGATTCCTGTGTGGTAAGACGTGTTATAAGACTGAAATATATTGGAGAAAACGAATCTAAGTGAATCGTTATTTTATAAACCCAAAACTTTATTAAATAACAATCAAAGCCATGTGTCCTGGGTTTTGGTTATGGTGTATGCAAATTCGTCGGGCGGTAAGTTTGCCAAGCTTAAAGCGTTCTCTATTAGTTTCTTCTGTGTGGTGTATCTTTGTGTCAGTGTATCATGGTATAATGTTTTCGTTTCTCGAGTTTATCAGAAATAGGAATAACCTTTTATAGAAAAAGAAAATTTTATATTTATATATATTATATTTTTTTTCTTTCCTTTTTTTTCTTCTTTTTTTTCTTCTTCCCCCTTTTTTTTGTTTTTTTTTTATTGTTAAAACCTTTGTTTTATTTTAGGTTTTACGTACTTGTTATCAGTGAAAATAAATATTATGAATACTACTTGGATTGTAACTATATACATATATGCGTACAAAATCCACTTCTACATGTTAGATATAATAATATAACAATACTACGTAGATTAATACACAATAAAATATCCTTTTACTCCGGTTATATTTATTACTAACTCTCAATTAATCTATCTTAATTATTTTCTAACCACTTTCTATATTTATCAGCTATTTTATTTCTTTTTGTTAATCTGCGAAATCCATGCATGTACACTTCCTTGTATGGTGATTGATTGTTCACGAGGTAAGTTGCACTTTCACTGTTTTCGTTATTCGTTGAACTAACACGTTTTACATTCAAACAGTAATTGGAACACTCGTAATAAACTTCTTTTCTTTTTCCAAGTTTCCGCTATCTGTGTCATTCGACGAACACTGCCACGCCTCCACAGCACCGTTATAACATTTAGCGATGCTGCTCTTTGCATTAAGGCAATTGAAGTTAATTCGTTCGTTTATTTTCAGCTGGTACATGGTGTCCCGCAAGCAGGGAGCCATATCATATTTTGCATGTAGACCTTCTTGTTTGATGATTACTTGTTTACAAGGTAACTTTCACTTCCCCTCTTTTAATTATTTATTGAATCGACACGTTGTATATTCAAACAATAATTGGAGTACACATAATAATTTTCCCTTTTTCTTTTTAGGTTTTCGCTATCTGTATTATTCGACGGACAGTGTTACACCTCCTTTTGATTTATCCATAATATAGTTATAACATTTAGTAACCTTGTATTTTGCACTGAGACAATTGAAACTAATTTATTCACTTATTTTAGGTAGCTGTCATACATTGTGTTCCACGAACAACGATCCATAACCTATACTTGCACGTAAACTTTCTTGTATGTTGATCACTTGTTCACAAGGTAACTTTCACTTTCACTAGTTAATTGTTCATTAAGTTAACACGTTTTATATTTAAGCAATAATTGAAACACGTATAATAATTTTCCTTTTTCCTTTTAGGTGTTCGATATCTGTATTATTCGACGAACAGCACTATAACATATACTACCGCACTACGTTGCCCACTGAAATCGCTTTATTCATTGCTTATTTCGATTATGCGCTAGTTTTAACTTGTTTAAATGCACCGTTCGCGGAATCCCTTTTACTTCGATCTTGACGTTTTGGTTCTGCAAGATTTCTAGCACTTTGTATGGTCCAGTATATTGATCGGAGAATTTTCCTTTACTGGGTTCTTTTAGTAAATATATCGAATCTCCTATTTTAAAATCTTGGGGGTTGATTCGTCGGTCGTAATATTCTTTTGATCTTAGTTTGGATTTTATCAAATTTTCTCTCGCCATTCGTTGTACGGTGTTAATTTTATCGAACAGATCTTCGAGATATTCTGCGTAAGTTGGTTCCATGTTCTCTTCGATTATTACTTCACCAGTAGGTTCTCTGGCTAGATGTCCAAAAACTAATTCGTGCGGGGAGAATTTCGTTCCTTCGTGTACAGAGGTATTATAGGAAAACATAGCTAATTCTACCCAGTCGTCCCAATTTTTGGAATTTTCAATGTATAATTTGAGATATTCTATCAGCACGTGGTGAGATCTTTCGATTGAACCGTTACTTTGTGGATGATATGCCGTCGTGGTATATTGTTTGATGCGGAATCTCTTTGCTACTTTCTTCATTAGTGAGGATGTAAAGTTCGTTCCTTGATCAGTGAGAATAGCTCTCGGTGACCCGAAACGACAAATAAATCGCTTTACAAAAACGTCCGCTAAGATAGGCCGAGAGGCTGAAGAGATTCCTCCTAGTGGAATCCCAATTGAGTATTTTGTTAATAAGTCTTGGATAGTTAATATATATTCGTTTCCCTTTTGGGTTTTTGGTAATGGACCTATAATATCCATACTAACCTTATCGAACGCTTTACCTGGTGTGTCTGTAAGTACCATTGGTTGCTTTGCTTTTATTCTTGTGAGTTTCTTCAATTGACATTCCTTACATGTTCTTACGTAATCTTGAATTTCCTTTTTCATATTTTCCCAATAGTAATGTTGTCGTATTCTTTGATAAGTTTTTGTTATTCCTTTGTGTCCTGCTACGCTTGATTCATGTTTTTCTCGTATTATGTTGTTCCGCGCTTCCACAGATGGGGTAATTACTTCCCCAGTGCAAATGGTGATGGTTAAGGTTTTTTCCATAAATATTTCCTTTAATTTTCTGATTGTATATCGCCAGGGTATTGTTTCTCATTTACTGCGTCTAATAGAGATCTTAGCGAGTTTAATAAATTTTCTGGTGTTATTGGAATATTTCTATTTTCCTTTATCGGTAGGAATACAATGTATTTTCCAGAATCGTAATTCAATCTTGCTTTTTCTAACATTAAATCTTCATAACGAGGTAACTTTCCCGTTTCCTTCATTTCTAAGGCTCCTTTATCTATCGGATTGCCATGTATATCTATAAATACTACTTTATGGTCATTTACTCTCGCAATTGAGTCTCGGGTTTCTGAAATTCTTAGTTCCGCAATTATCGTAGGTCTCGTGTCCTTTTCTCGTTGTTGAATTAGTTCTGGAATTACAGTGGAGGTCTCTTTTTCGCTTGTTGTATCCGTGCCTTCTTTTTCTCGATTGGTTATTGCTCTATCTGTACTTACATCGATTTCTGCTAATGCTTGGTCTAAATATTTTATGGGGGTTTCTTCTATTGTAAAATGTTTTCGGGTAAAACCCTTTCCTTGATTTTTAGAATCACTGGATTGAGGCAAGACGTGTGGTTTAGCTTCGAATATGGGAGAGTCTTCGGTTGACGTATCTATTTCGAATCTTTTTGAGACAGGATAGCGAATCGGTGAGACTTCCTCTCTCTTTCTGATTGGTAAACAAACTTCCGGAGGGTTCCTAGATAATGCGTCTGCGTTTGCGTTCGCCCTGCCTTCTTTGTATACAATATCAAATTCGAAGTCCGATAACTTTAATTTCCATTTCCAAATTCTTGAAGTAGGATCTTTGATAGAATGCATCCACGCTAAAGGTTTATGATCGGTTACGATGGTAAACTTTCTTCCGTAAAGATACGGTCGGAAGTGCATTGCGCTGTAAACAATTGCCAGACACTCCTTTTCTATGGTAGAGTAGTTTCGTTCGGCGGGATTTAATAGCCTTGAGGCATACGCAATCGGCAAATCCTTTCCGATTGGCCCTTGACTCAGTACACCGCTTATTGCATATCCTGATGCGTCTGTAGTAAGGTTAAAGGGTTTAGAAAAGTCTGGATATTGCAGGATGGGTTTCGTCACTAACGCTGTCTTTAAATTATTGAATGCGTTTTCTTGATTTTCTGTCCATTTAAAGGGAGTATCTTTCTTTAATAGTTGTGTCAATGGTTTCGCGACCTTGGGGAAATCGGGTATAAATCTTCTGTAATATCCTGCTAGTCCCAGAAATCGTTTGATATTTTTCGCCCTCTTTGGTCGTGGAAATTTTGATACGGCTTCGACTTTCTTTGGGTCGGGTTTCACGCCATCCTCACTAATTATATGTCCTAAATAATTCACCTCGTGTCGCACTTATCAGGTTGTAATCGTAATTTAGCTTTCCTCAGTCTTTCCATTAATTTATTAAATTTAATTTCGCGTTCTTGGAGAGACGTGGAATAAATCACTATGTCATCCAGATAGACGAATAGTTCTATTCCTTGCAGACCAGATAATATTGAATTCATCAAACGTTGAAATGTTGCTGGGGCATCTTTTAATCCAAAGGGCATTCTTTTGAATTGAAAATGCCCGTATGGTGTCGAAAATGCAGTTTTGTGGGCATCTTCCTGTGACATACGGATCTGGTGAAAGCCCGATGCCAAGTCAAACGTGGAAAAATATTTTGCACTTCCTAATTGATCCAATATTTCTGTAATGTTGGGTAGTGGGAAGGCATCGCCAATCGTTTTATCGTTCAATTTTCTATAATCGATGACTAATCTCCAGCGCTTATTTCCTTGCGAATCGGGTTTTTGAGCACAATCCATAACGGGGAGTTATATGGAGATATTGATGGTTCCACTACGTCCGTATCTAGTAGTTCTTGGACCTGTCGATTTATTTCTTCTCGATGTATTGGTGGATATCGATACTGTTTAGTATTGATGGGTATATTATCCGTTGTAATTATCCTATGTTCCAGAACTTCGGTTGCTTCCAATGTATCTCCTGGAATATGAAACCTATCTTGATTATTACGAATCAATTTTTTAGCATTTTCCTTTTCTTCTTCGTTCAAATGTTCGAGTCGTAGTAACTCATTTATTTTATCGTATCTACTTTCCTCCGATCTTAGAACTGTATTGCACGCTGTCCTAGGAAGCGGGGTGGGGGGCGGGGGGGATTTTCAAATTCTTTAATTACCATCGTTGGTGTTGTAAATACGTAATCTCTCGAAGTAGTATTTATTACTCTTATGTAACCTTTTCCTTTATGATTCCTCACAACTGCATTACCAAAATAGATTCCCTTGTTCGGCTCGATTCTTGGAATAAATCCCTCTTTTATCTCTGGATTAGCGATATTAACTGAACACGTTATTGAACTTCGCTTCGGTATAATTATTTTTTCTTTACTATCGAAGGGAATATAAATATTTCCCCATCTGATATGTTTTCCCTCATAATCTAAACGAGCCTTACAACCTGCAAAAAATTCGGATCCTAGGATTCCGTCTTGATCGATTAGCAATGAATCATCGACTATGATGAAAACCAACCGGATGGCCCGCAACCTGTATTACCGTCTGCCCTAGGGAGACCAGGCTCGTTGCCGTAATTCCTCGCACTTCGATTGATTCCTTTTCGTCGATGATGGCTGAATCGAGTAAAGCAGGTTTCTTGATAATGTTGATTTCCGATCCAGAGTCTAATAATAAACTCGTCTTAGTCTTTAGATCTGGGGAAACTATTCGTGCAGTTGGGTTCGTTGGGGAATCGTTAAATTTTATTGAAATAATTCGGAGAGGTCGCCTTCCGAATCTGAATTCAACTCCTGATGATTTTCCTTCGCCGGTTGCTTGTGCTTCACTCTTTTCCTTTTGCCTTGAGATTCTGGATTCTCTGTCTGTGACCTCGTTTGGTTGTGGGATGACTCCCCCACAATATTTAGTGGTTGTTCGTTCGATCTTATGGTCGGCATTGCGTTCGCTCTGTCTCTCGTTATGGGTGGTGGAGTCGATCTCGCGGGGGTGGCTGTCCTCGTTCTGTTTGTTGCCGTCGGCGCCGGTCGCCTGGTTGCCGCCTGTACTCTTGGGCGATTCGGCGTATCGTTCCTTCGTGGCTCGCCCCATTCTCCCGAAGGACGTGTTTGGTTTCCCGATGGTCTCGAAGCATAGGGTACGATTAATCCGGCATCTACTCGGGCTTTAAATTTGTAACAGTCTTTCACTAGATGCCCGGGTTTTTTGCAATAGTTACACGTGATATTTTGTCTTGTAGAATTCAAAAAATTCTGCGATGGAGGTAGCGATCTTCGATCTTGGCGGTTGTTCCTGATATTGTTGTTAGTGTTCGAAGGATGTGCGTTGTCGCGTCTGTAATAGTTCGAGGGTGTCGGTCGTTGGGGTCGCGTTCTATCGGTTATTTGTTTCAATTCGTGTGTTGCTTTGACGGCTTGACGATACGCATCTTCTAAAGTATGGTACCCTGCTATTTTTACTCGCACATATACCTCGTTCGGAAGTCCTTTAACGAAAGCTTCTTTCGTTTCCCAATCTATAGTATCTTGGATATCGGGGGATATGATGCCGTAGTCGCCTCTTTCTCCGTCCATTATTGCCAATCTAAGATTTCTAACGCGATCCATATAATCTAATATGTCTTCCCCGGGTCGTTGAAATATCGTTCCTAATTCCCCTTTATATTCGTTAAGAGATTTCTTTGGGCCGAATAGATCCTTTAATTTGTTTCCGAAATCGTTTAGACTCGTTAATTCTGTGTCTTCGATGGCGAGGAGCGCGTGTCCACGGAGCTTATTTACTAACAATTTTACCAATTGAGGTTCTTGATATCTGGAAATCATATTTCGCGCGCGCTCACAAGCTCTTAAAAAGTGGAATACCGATGGTCGATATCCGTCAAACACTGGCACCGATTCGATCGCATCTTTTAGCTTAATTGGCTGGGTATGTCCACTCGGCTGGACCGTCTCTTGTTGCGTTGTCGGCGGCGATACGGGTGTTTTAGGTTCTTGTTTTGTTTTAAGTTCGAATAAGCCGCTTTGTAATTCGGCGAGTTTTGCACTCATATCGCGAAAGTTCGCATCCCATGCTTTAAGCTTTTCCGACAATGTCAAAACCATTTCTTCGTCCAACGATTCCACTACACTCGCCATTGTTTCTTAAATATTTGTTAAATATATATATTAATCAAGATAGACTAACTAAATATTAACGACAAGACATAACTGACCTCGGTGCGAAGGAATAAAGATATGCTACACGAAATAACTGGTAACACAATACACAAAACATTAACTAAATTAAACGAGACTTACATAAATGCAAGTCACGTATAATCAAAACAATGACTATTGAAATTCTGTAACAATACAATCCATGCTATCACATTAAAGTAGCACACGGTATTGACACACAAAATATCATGAAACACAAAACAATATTACAAAACACTACTGAATAAAATTATAGTGATTAACAATTAATTAGTTATTTCAACAACACGTTACTGTTGACATTAAACCAACGCCATACCAAAGAGACACGCGAGCGACCATGTTGAAAAATTCGTCGCGCGCACATACAAATAACAGCCAATGCAATACAATACAGCATCATAATAGCAATGTTAGGTACTAATAAAAAAAAAAAAAAAAAAAAAACAAGGAAAAGGGGGAGAGAGTTAAGGAAAATATATATAATAAATAACAACTAACATAATTATAACATATTGTTACGACCGTTCGCGGAGAGACGCGGTCGCGAGGAAAACGCGTCAGCGAGAGGCGTAAATTCTCGCTACGATTCGGTGAATCGACGCCGCAAAGTAGTCGTTCCCCTGTTTCGTTTAGGATAACAGAGGTGGTTGATATGAATATGACACAGTAGTAAGTTATATTTCACCGTTTATTCCACAACTTATGACGAGGATAGTTACACTGATGCGTATGTACGAGATGAGTGACTGAGTGATCTGCGGGTGTGTATACCCGCTCGAAGGATGTTGACCGTTCGAAGGATGCAAAAACAGTACTCTTGGAAGACGATGCTGTCTCGGAGGAGAGCTAAGGATGAGTGTGTCTAGCGCACGGGACTTTCGGATTGGTTGGTGCCGATGTTATTTAGGAGAGTGAGGGAATAGGCTTCGTTTTTAATTGGTTAAACGAAGGGTCTTAACCGCCCTCGAGAGAAAGTTGTTAGTGGGAGGAAAGTTGCAGCGTACGTGACAAAAACTGACTTTCCCTTGTTAAGCCGTGGTAGACAATAGTCTCTAGAAATTCCTCCGAACCAGATGTTTGTTTCGTTTGAAGGACCTTTTCCAGGAAATCTATGTGATTTATGGAAGGTCCTTGACATCATGGAAGATACGCTGCGAGTATCCGAAAACATCTGGTTGCCATATTGCCTGCGGTGTGTGGCCTCGGCTAGGTAGAGTGTTACGCGACGTAACACATATTATATATATTATATTATATACAGGGATACAGTATTCGTACAAAGGAACAGATCCAAACGAAAATTATATATATAAAAAAAAATAAATAATATATATATGTAATATCGTGATATAATATATTTACAAGGAATGGATGATACAGATGTTAATCGGACAGAAAAAGACGATTGTTGTTCAACCTGAACTATTCACACCAAACGTACAGAAAACAGCACAACTAAATAATTAGATAACGACTCGACTTTCACAAAATGCAATCAACACTCTCTCGGCAACGCCACTCGCAAACTCTGTTTGTTGATTCCTTTTCTCCCGTCCCTTGGCAACCGCTCGTGGCCAAGATCACGTAGGTCTCCTCTTTCCAAAACTACGCGATCAAAAACAAACGCCTCGGCTCTCGCGACATTCCACGCGGATCACCCGCCAACTCCCAGGCCTCTCACTCACGATACTACATATATACATTAACTATTTTTATATGTGTGTACAGAACTGATGGCGAACTCATCAACCATTTTCTGAACGACGGATGGAACAACATGAATAGCAATTCACACAGTGGAACTGTAAAGTATTTGTACGAAACCAAATACTGATGCTATCCACCTGTAAACAAACAATATTTATAACTATGCATATAATTTTCACTTATGTTCACCACTATATATATATATATATATATATATATATATATATATATATATATATATATATATATATATATATATATATATATATATATATATATATATATATATATATATATATATATATATATATATATATATATATATATATATATATATATACACACTCGAAGACAAGGTACATTTGTGATATTTATTCCTATTGATGATATATACTTATATATTTATAACAATAAAACAAATCTCATTTATACTACTTACCAATACGTACGCATATATGTATGTCGGATCACGATTCGAATTTTGGGCGCGCGACGACTCTTCGTGTGGACTAGCCATCGTTTCACAAAGCCGAGATTTTATTTACACGTATATACAGGTCTATCACTAAGCTTAACAAATAATAAGTACAACTAATAATAAGTCTAACAAACACTAAGACTAATGAATAATACGATCTACGAATAATTAAATTAAATTAAATAATACTATTAGCAATGTTTGAGTTCAAACGAATCCACGGTCACCGGGATAACTCCTTACTAAGCGAAACTAACTTAGACGCAAATGCGATCGTCGAAAATGCTCGATGTATCACTCTCCAAGGCAATCGCAAGAATGCCAGCCTCGTGGTGATTTTTCTCCCTGTACGATTGCATTTTGTTTTCTATACCCGTTTGGAAGCATCGAGAAGGTTCCAAACGCCGTTGCTAGGCACACTCGTTGGAAGCATCGAGAAAGTTCCAAACGCCGTTGCTAGGCAGTTTCTGCCTGGAGTTTTGATTACTAATACAATGTATGTCCCATTGCATCGGCACCTCCGAGGCAACATCACACGTGGCTAGGCCCGCTCTCGAGGCCGCATGCCGCCACAACCACATTTCTCGGAAAACACATACAACCACTCCAGACCTCCGTTAGATAAAACATCCATCCCGTGACCGTGGCTACGTTCAGCGACCGATTCTCACCTCGAACCCAATCTCGCTTATTACAAATCTTAAGCAATTACAACTATAATAAAATCTAGGCTAAGGTACTAGAGGATGTTCCCAAAATTTCCAAGGAAAGGCTTCGGCTTTCCTTTCATCTCCGACATGTATATAATTACAAGCCAAGTAGTATTCATAATATTTATTTTCACTGATAACAAGTACGTAAAACCTAAAATAAATCAAAGGTTTTAACAATAAAAAAAAAAACAAAAAAAAAGAAAGAAAAAGGGGAAGAAGAAAAATAAAGAAGAAAAAAAAGGAAAGAAAAAAAATATAATATTGTTAGGGAAGTGATACATTTACATTGTACATGAGAGTGTGTGTGTAAGGGCCAGAGGGCGTCAAGGCTTAGTGGAGACAAAAGACTGTTGCCAGATGTTAGCAGAATCTAGGATAGTCGGTTGGCGACCAGCGTGCGTGCAAGACGTTCTTCAGAGAGTAATATAGATGTATAACTGTTGTGTGGGAAATATAGGCAATAATTTGTATTCCCAAATCCTCGAATTTCCTTAACAAATATATATAAATATAAAATTTTCTTTTTCTATAAAAGGTTATTACTATTTCTGATAAACTCGAGAAATGAAAACATTATACCATGATACACTGACACAAAGATACACCACACAGAAGAAACTAACAGAGAACGCTTTAAGCTTGGCAAACTTACCGCCCGACGAATTTGCATACACCATAACCAAAACCCAGGACACATGGCTCTGATCGCAGGAGAAGCGATCCATATAGTCAAATGCATTCCGGTACAAGTAAAGGTACGACATACAACAAAATGCTACTCGGAACTACCCGTTTGGCAAAGGAATCGCACCACAGGAACTCCACCCGGACGTGCGCCAAACGTGGCGATATTCAGCACCATCGTCGTTGGCCACGAGCGGAAGCCACGTCATGTTCCCGGCAGAAAATCTGCAGTCTCGAACGCATTGGCGAGAGGAGCAACAGGAAAAACAATCGTCCCTGGAACAGTAAACATCCTGGGAATGATGGACAAAACACATTAACGACAATAGCGAAAAATACCGTATCAAGCTTATGGACTGGTTTTATGGAATTTGGAACTGTCAGTGCAGCAATATTTGGAATACTCGCAATATTTAAACTAATCAAAACAATAATAGATATAGCCGCACACGGATACCAGTTACGTGAAACTTACGAATGTGGAATCGCCCTATTAGGAGCAATATGCGGCTCAGTCACCCACCCGCTACGATACCTCAAAAGAAGACGAAATATCGATGATCAAACAGCACAACCTCAAGGGATATCGATAACACCGGTAGTCACTCAACTACCAACGACATCTACGTCCGCCTTGAGCGAACTCAGAGATACCATCAGTCAAATTTCCTTTGGAAATTTGAACTTCAAGGGCGGGGGTGTCACGTCCCGCGCTCCGCACACGCCGTAACAAGAACAAGAAAACCATTCTATACAAAACACGCGAATAAGGATTTGAATGCACAAACGAACACACGGCACTACGAAACGAAAGGAAGGATTAACAAAACGAGGGCGATTAACGGATCCAACCAATAAGCAAAATACATATACACACAATTCAAAATAAACCAGGAAATAAGAATAACTACAAAAGGGGAAAATAATTGAAACGCCAGGAATATATATATATACATATATATATATATATATATATATATATATATATATATATATATATATATATATATATATATATATATATATATATATATATATATATATATATATATATATATTAAACTATTAGTTAAACTATTAGTTTTTGACTTCATGTATACTTTTATTTCATAAATTGATAATATTGTATTTATTGCATAGTATTGGAAGCACTGTCTCTAATATTTACTAGGTTATTACATGTTCGGCATATATGTTTATACTTATATGTAACTGTCCAAATTGATTGATTGAAATATATTATATATATATATATATATATATATATATATATATATATATATATATATATATATATATATATATATATATATATATATATATATATATATATGCGTCTAAAAAATTTATTGTAGCTGTGTATGTGGACGACATCCTCGTGTTTGGGACGAATGAGTGGATTGAGATATTCAAAACTAGGATTAAGGACAAATTAGATGTTAGAATGCTAGGCGTAGACACTCAATTTCTGTCCATCCACCTGAGTAAGCCAAACAGCACCACTGTAGTATTCGATCAATCTGTACAGATAGGTCAAATGCTGGATCTGTTTGACATTACTCGTGAGGTTGGGGTGGTGGGAGTGTCGACACCGCTAGCTAGAGAATGCGAGGCTGGTTTTGATATTGAACGTGATGAGCCTCTCGACAGTAAATTATATGAACAAGCTGTGGGGCACATAATGTATGTAGCTACTGTAAGTCGTCCTGATGTTGCGTGTGCAACAGGGAAACTAAGCCAAAGATGCGCGAATCCGACTGTATCCGATTGGAAAGCAGCGAAGCGGGTATTCAGATATTTACTAAAGACCAAAGACTTGAAGTTAGTATACCAAAGGACCGGGCAACCTCTGAAGGTGTTTTGCGACTCGGATTTTGCGGGTTGTACGGTAGACAGGAAATCCAGGAGCGGGTATGTGTTCATACTCGCTGGTGGTGCGATATCCTGGCTATCCAAAAAACAACCGATTATAGCTCAATCGACGTGCGAAGCGGAATTTGTGGCAATGCAGGAAGCAGCAAGGGAAACAGTGTGGATTTCTTTACTGTTAAAGGAATTGGGTCAACTGTCATATTGCCATCGCCCCTGCAAGATATTCTGCGATAATATCGGAGCTATTTCATGGTCAAAGGACGAAATATTTGCTGAGAGTTCTAAGCACGTCCAAGTGCGCTACTTTTACGTTAAGAACTGCGTATCGAGGGGGATACTAGATTATACTTATGTACCTAGTCCTGAGAATGTGGCTGACATTCTCACCAAAGGCCTAACTAGGATTAAGACCCAGCAATTTACCAAAGCTATGGGGCTTGTAGAAACTAGCGATCAAAGGGGAGTGTTGAGAAATGTTAAGTTGGTATGATCGCTGCTTACTACAAGCTAAGTTGGTACGACTTCTAACGACGCTCTTTTGTCTTAGAAGTCGACCACGTTGTTCTATTGACTTGGAGATTCCTGTGTGGTAAGACGTGTTATAAGACTGAAATATATTGGAGAAAACCAATCTAAGTGAATCGTTATTTTATAAACCCAAAACTTTATTAAATAACAATCAAAGCCATGTGTCCTGGGTTTTGGTTATGGTGTATGCAAATTCGTCGGGCGGTAAGTTTGCCAAGCTTAAAGCGTTCTCTATTAGTTTCTTCTGTGTGGTGTATCTTTGTGTCAGTGTATCATGGTATAATGTTTTCGTTTCTCGAGTTTATCAGAAATAGGAATAACCTTTTATAGAAAAAGAAAATTTTATATTTATATATATTATATTTTTTTTCTTTCCTTTTTTTTCTTCTTTTTTTTTCTTCTTCCCCCTTTTTTTTGTTTTTTTTTTATTGTTAAAACCTTTGTTTTATTTTAGGTTTTACGTACTTGTTATCAGTGAAAATAAATATTATGAATACTACTTGGATTGTAACTATATACATATATGCGTACAAAATCCACTTCTACATGTTAGATATAATAATATAACAATACTACGTAGATTAATACACAATAAAATATCCTTTTACTCCGGTTATATTTATTACTAACTCTCAATTAATCTATCTTAATTATTTTCTAACCACTTTCTATATTTATCAGCTATTTTATTTCTTTTTGTTAATCTGCGAAATCCATGCATGTACACTTCCTTGTATGGTGATTGATTGTTCACGAGGTAAGTTGCACTTTCACTGTTTTCGTTATTCGTTGAACTAACACGTTTTACATTCAAACAGTAATTGGAACACTCGTAATAAACTTCTTTTCTTTTTCCAAGTTTCCGCTATCTGTGTCATTCGACGAACACTGCCACGCCTCCACAGCACCGTTATAACATTTAGCGATGCTGCTCTTTGCATTAAGGCAATTGAAGTTAATTCGTTCGTTTATTTTCAGCTGGTACATGGTGTCCCGCAAGCAGGGAGCCATATCATATTTTGCATGTAGACCTTCTTGTTTGATGATTACTTGTTTACAAGGTAACTTTCACTTCCCCTCTTTTAATTATTTATTGAATCGACACGTTGTATATTCAAACAATAATTGGAGTACACATAATAATTTTCCCTTTCTCTTTTTAGGTTTTCGCTATCTGTATTATTCGACGGACAGTGTTACACCTCCTTTTGATTTATCCATAATATAGTTATAACATTTAGTAACCTTGTATTTTGCACTGAGACAATTGAAACTAATTTATTCACTTATTTTAGGTAGCTGTCATACATTGTGTTCCACGAACAACGATCCATAACCTATACTTGCACGTACACTTTCTTGTATGTTGATCACTTGTTCACAAGGTAACTTTCACTTTCACTAGTTAATTGTTCATTAAGTTAACACGTTTTATATTTAAGCAATAATTGAAACACGTATAATAATTTTCCTTTTTCCTTTTAGGTGTTCGATATCTGTATTATTCGACGAACAGCACTATAACATATACTACCGCACTACGTTGCCCACTGAAATCGCTTTATTCATTGCTTATTTCGATTATGCGCTAGTTTTAACTTGTTTAAATGCACCGTTCGCGGAATCCCTTTTACTTCGATCTTGACGTTTTGGTTCTGCAAGATTTCTAGCACTTTGTATGGTCCAGTATATTGATCGGAGAATTTTCCTTTACTGGGTTCTTTTAGTAAATATATCGAATCTCCTATTTTAAAATCTTGGGGGTTGATTCGTCGGTCGTAATATTCTTTTGATCTTAGTTTGGATTTTATCAAATTTTCTCTCGCCATTCGTTGTACGGTGTTAATTTTATCGAACAGATCTTCGAGATATTCTGCGTAAGTTGGTTCCATGTTCTCTTCGATTATTACTTCACCAGTAGGTTCTCTGGCTAGATGTCCAAAAACTAATTCGTGCGGGGAGAATTTCGTTCCTTCGTGTACAGAGGTATTATAGGAAAACATAGCTAATTCTACCCATTCGTCCCAATTTTTGGAATTTTCAATGTATAATTTGAGATATTCTATCAGCACGTGGTGAGATCTTTCGATTGAACCGTTACTTTGTGGATGATATGCCGTCGTGGTATATTGTTTGATGCGGAATCTCTTTGCTACTTTCTTCATTAGTGAGGATGTAAAGTTCGTTCCTTGATCAGTGAGAATAGCTCTCGGTGACCCGAAACGACAAATAAATCGCTTTACAAAAACGTCCGCTAAGATAGGCCGAGAGGCTGAAGAGATTCCTCCTAGTGGAATCCCAATTGAGTATTTTGTTAATAAGTCTTGGATAGTTAATATATATTCGTTTCCCTTTTGGGTTTTTGGTAATGGACCTATAATATCCATACTAACCTTATCGAACGCTTTACCTGGTGTGTCTGTAAGTACCATTGGTTGCTTTGCTTTTATTCTTGTGAGTTTCTTCAATTGACATTCCTTACATGTTCTTACGTAATCTTGAATTTCCTTTTTCATATTTTCCCAATAGTAATGTTGTCGTATTCTTTGATAAGTTTTTGTTATTCCTTTGTGTCCTGCTACGCTTGATTCATGTTTTTCTCGTATTATGTTGTTCCGCGCTTCCACAGATGGGGTAATTACTTCCCCAGTGCAAATGGTGATGGTTAAGGTTTTTTCCATAAATATTTCCTTTAATTTTCTGATTGTATATCGCCAGGGTATTGTTTCTCATTTACTGCGTCTAATAGAGATCTTAGCGAGTTTAATAAATTTTCTGGTGTTATTGGAATATTTCTATTTTCCTTTATCGGTAGGAATACAATGTATTTTCCAGAATCGTAATTCAATCTTGCTTTTTCTAACATTAAATCTTCATAACGAGGTAACTTTCCCGTTTCCTTCATTTCTAAGGCTCCTTTATCTATCGGATTGCCATGTATATCTATAAATACTACTTTATGGTCATTTACTCTCGCAATTGAGTCTCGGGTTTCTGAAATTCTTAGTTCCGCAATTATCGTAGGTCTCGTGTCCTTTTCTCGTTGTTGAATTAGTTCTGGAATTACAGTGGAGGTCTCTTTTTCGCTTGTTGTATCCGTGCCTTCTTTTTCTCGATTGGTTATTGCTCTATCTGTACTTACATCGATTTCTGCTAATGCTTGGTCTAAATATTTTATGGGGGTTTCTTCTATTGTAAAATGTTTTCGGGTAAAACCCTTTCCTTGATTTTTAGAATCACTGGATTGAGGCAAGACGTGTGGTTTAGCTTCGAATATGGGAGAGTCTTCGGTTGACGTATCTATTTCGAATCTTTTTGAGACAGGATAGCGAATCGGTGAGACTTCCTCTCTCTTTCTGATTGGTAAACAAACTTCCGGAGGGTTCCTAGATAATGCGTCTGCGTTTGCGTTCGCCCTGCCTTCTTTGTATACAATATCAAATTCGAAGTCCGATAACTTTAATTTCCATTTCCAAATTCTTGAAGTAGGATCTTTGATAGAATGCATCCACGCTAAAGGTTTATGATCGGTTACGATGGTAAACTTTCTTCCGTAAAGATACGGTCGGAAGTGCATTGCGCTGTAAACAATTGCCAGACACTCCTTTTCTATGGTAGAGTAGTTTCGTTCGGCGGGATTTAATAGCCTTGAGGCATACGCAATCGGCAAATCCTTTCCGATTGGCCCTTGACTCAGTACACCGCTTATTGCATATCCTGATGCGTCTGTAGTAAGGTTAAAGGGTTTAGAAAAGTCTGGATATTGCAGGATGGGTTTCGTCACTAACGCTGTCTTTAAATTATTGAATGCGTTTTCTTGATTTTCTGTCCATTTAAAGGGAGTATCTTTCTTTAATAGTTGTGTCAATGGTTTCGCGACCTTGGGGAAATCGGGTATAAATCTTCTGTAATATCCTGCTAGTCCCAGAAATCGTTTGATATTTTTCGCCCTCTTTGGTCGTGGAAATTTTGATACGGCTTCGACTTTCTTTGGGTCGGGTTTCACGCCATCCTCACTAATTATATGTCCTAAATAATTCACCTCGTGTCGCACTTATCAGGTTGTAATCGTAATTTAGCTTTCCTCAGTCTTTCCATTAATTTATTAAATTTAATTTCGCGTTCTTGGAGAGACGTGGAATAAATCACTATGTCATCCAGATAGACGAATAGTTCTATTCCTTGCAGACCAGATAATATTGAATTCATCAAACGTTGAAATGTTGCTGGGGCATCTTTTAATCCAAAGGGCATTCTTTTGAATTGAAAATGCCCGTATGGTGTCGAAAATGCAGTTTTGTGGGCATCTTCCTGTGACATACGGATCTGGTGAAAGCCCGATGCCAAGTCAAACGTGGAAAAATATTTTGCACTTCCTAATTGATCCAATATTTCTGTAATGTTGGGTAGTGGGAAGGCATCGCCAATCGTTTTATCGTTCAATTTTCTATAATCGATGACTAATCTCCAGCGCTTATTTCCTTGCGAATCGGGTTTTTGAGCACAATCCATAACGGGGAGTTATATGGAGATATTGATGGTTCCACTACGTCCGTATCTAGTAGTTCTTGGACCTGTCGATTTATTTCTTCTCGATGTATTGGTGGATATCGATACTGTTTAGTATTGATGGGTATATTATCCGTTGTAATTATCCTATGTTCCAGAACTTCGGTTGCTTCCAATGTATCTCCTGGAATATGAAACCTATCTTGATTATTACGAATCAATTTTTTAGCATTTTCCTTTTCTTCTTCGTTCAAATGTTCGAGTCGTAGTAACTCATTTATTTTATCGTATCTACTTTCCTCCGATCTTAGAACTGTATTGCACGCTGTCCTAGGAAGCGGGGTGGGGGGCGGGGGGGATTTTCAAATTCTTTAATTACCATCGTTGGTGTTGTAAATACGTAATCTCTCGAAGTAGTATTTATTACTCTTATGTAACCTTTTCCTTTATGATTCCTCACAACTGCATTACCAAAATAGATTCCCTTGTTCGGCTCGATTCTTGGAATAAATCCCTCTTTTATCTCTGGATTAGCGATATTAACTGAACACGTTATTGAACTTCGCTTCGGTATAATTATTTTTTCTTTACTATCGAAGGGAATATAAATATTTCCCCATCTGATATGTTTTCCCTCATAATCTAAACGAGCCTTACAACCTGCAAAAAATTCGGATCCTAGGATTCCGTCTTGATCGATTAGCAATGAATCATCGACTGTGATGAAAACCAACCGGATGGCCCGCAACCTGTATTACCGTCTGCCCTAGGGAGACCAGGCTCGTTGCCGTAATTCCTCGCACTTCGATTGATTCCTTTTCGTCGATGATGGCTGAATCGAGTAAAGCAGGTTTCTTGATAATGTTGATTTCCGATCCAGAGTCTAATAATAAACTCGTCTTAGTCTTTAGATCTGGGGAAACTATTCGTGCAGTTGGGTTCGTTGGGGAATCGTTAAATTTTATTGAAATAATTCGGAGAGGTCGCCTTCCGAATCTGAATTCAACTCCTGATGATTTTCCTTCGCCGGTTGCTTGTGCTTCACTCTTTTCCTTTTGCCTTGAGATTCTGGATTCTCTGTCTGTGACCTCGTTTGGTTGTGGGATGACTCCCCCACAATATTTAGTGGTTGTTCGTTCGATCTTATGGTCGGCATTGCGTTCGCTCTGTCTCTCGTTATGGGTGGTGGAGTCGATCTCGCGGGGGTGGCTGTCCTCGTTCTGTTTGTTGCCGTCGGCGCCGGTCGCCTGGTTGCCGCCTGTACTCTTGGGCGATTCGGCGTATCGTTCCTTCGTGGCTCGCCCCATTCTCCCGAAGGACGTGTTTGGTTTCCCGATGGTCTCGAAGCATAGGGTACGATTAATCCGGCATCTACTCGGGCTTTAAATTTGTAACAGTCTTTCACTAGATGCCCGGGTTTTTTGCAATAGTTACACGTGATATTTTGTCTTGTAGAATTCAAAAAATTCTGCGATGGAGGTAGCGATCTTCGATCTTGGCGGTTGTTCCTGATATTGTTGTTAGTGTTCGAAGGATGTGCGTTGTCGCGTCTGTAATAGTTCGAGGGTGTCGGTCGTTGGGGTCGCGTTCTATCGGTTATTTGTTTCAATTCGTGTGTTGCTTTGACGGCTTGACGATACGCATCTTCTAAAGTATGGTACCCTGCTATTTTTACTCGCACATATACCTCGTTCGGAAGTCCTTTAACGAAAGCTTCTTTCGTTTCCCAATCTATAGTATCTTGGATATCGGGGGATATGATGCCGTAGTCGCCTCTTTCTCCGTCCATTATTGCCAATCTAAGATTTCTAACGCGATCCATATAATCTAATATGTCTTCCCCGGGTCGTTGAAATATCGTTCCTAATTCCCCTTTATATTCGTTAAGAGATTTCTTTGGGCCGAATAGATCCTTTAATTTGTTTCCGAAATCGTTTAGACTCGTTAATTCTGTGTCTTCGATGGCAAGGAGCGCGTGTCCACGGAGCTTATTTACTAACAATTTTACCAATTGAGGTTCTTGATATCTGGAAATCATATTTCGCGCGCGCTCACAAGCTCTTAAAAAGTGGAATACCGATGGTCGATATCCGTCAAACACTGGCACCGATTCGATCGCATCTTTTAGCTTAATTGGCTGGGTATGTCCACTCGGCTGGACCGTCTCTTGTTGCGTTGTCGGCGGCGATACGGGTGTTTTAGGTTCTTGTTTTGTTTTAAGTTCGAATAAGCCGCTTTGTAATTCGGCGAGTTTTGCACTCATATCGCGAAAGTTCGCATCCCATGCTTTAAGCTTTTCCGACAATGTCAAAACCATTTCTTCGTCCAACGATTCCACTACACTCGCCATTGTTTCTTAAATATTTGTTAAATATATATATTAATCAAGATAGACTAACTAAATATTAACGACAAGACATAACTGACCTCGGTGCGAAGGAATAAAGTTATGCTACACGAAATAACTGGTAACACAATACACAAAACATTAACTAAATTAAACGAGACTTACATAAATGCAAGTCACGTATAATCAAAACAATGACTATTGAAATTCGGTAACAATACAATCCATGCTATCACATTAAAGTAGCACACGGTATTGACACACACAATATCATGAAACACAAAACAATATTACAAAACACTACTAAATAAAATTATAGTGATTAACAATTAATTAGTTATTTCAACAACACGTTACTGTTGACATTAAACCAACGCCATACCAAAGAGACACGCGAGCGACCATGTTGAAAAATTCGTCGCGCGCACATACAAATAACAGCCAATGCAATACAATACAGCATCATAATAGCAATGTTAGGTACTAATAAAAAAAAAAAAAAAAAAAAAACAAGGAAAAGGGGGAGAGAGTTAAGGAAAATATATATAATAAATAACAACTAACATAATTATAACATATTATATATATTATATTATATACAGGGATACAGTATTCGTACAAAGGAACAGATCCAAACGAAAATTATATATATAAAAAAAAATAAATAATATATATATGTAATATCGTGATATAATATATTTACAAGGAATGGATGATACAGATGTTAATCGGACAGAAAAAGACGATTGTTGTTCAACCTGAACTATTCACACCAAACGTACAGAAAACAGCACAACTAAATAATTAGATAACGACTCGACTTTCACAAAATGCAATCAACACTCTCTCGGCAACGCCACTCGCAAACTCTGTTTGTTGATTCCTTTTCTCCCGTCCCTTGGCAACCGCTCGTGGCCAAGATCACGTAGGTCTCCTCTTTCCAAAACTACGCGATCAAAAACAAACGCCTCGGCTCTCGCGACATTCCACGCGGATCACCCGCCAACTCCCAGGCCTCTCACTCACGATACTACATATATACATTAACTATTTTTATATGTGTGTACAGAACTGATGGCGAACTCATCAACCATTTTCTGAACGACGGATGGAACAACATGAATAGCAATTCACACAGTGGAACTGTAAAGTATTTGTACGAAACCAAATACTGATGCTATCCACCTGTAAACAAACAATATTTATAACTATGCATATAATTTTCACTTATGTTCACCACTATATATATATATACTCGAAGACAAGGTACATTTGTGATATTTATTCCTATTGATGATATATACTTATATATTTATAACAATAAAACAAATCTCATTTATACTACTTACCAATACGTACGCATATATGTATGTCGGATCACGATTCGAATTTTGGGCGCGCGACGACTCTTCGTGTGGACTAGCCATCGTTTCACAAAGCCGAGATTTTATTTACACGTATATACAGGTCTATCACTAAGCTTAACAAATAATAAGTACAACTAATAATAAGTCTAACAAACACTAAGACTAATGAATAATACGATCTACGAATAATTAAATTAAATTAAATAATACTATTAGCAATGTTTGAGTTCAAACGAATCCACGGTCACCGGGATAACTCCTTACTAAGCGAAACTAACTTAGACGCAAATGCGATCGTCGAAAATGCTCGATGTATCACTCTCCAAGGCAATCGCAAGAATGCCAGCCTCGTGGTGATTTTTCTCCCTGTACGATTGCATTTTGTTTTCTATACCCGTTTGGAAGCATCGAGAAGGTTCCAAACGCCGTTGCTAGGCACACTCGTTGGAAGCATCGAGAAAGTTCCAAACGCCGTTGCTAGGCAGTTTCTGCCTGGAGTTTTGATTACTAATACAATGTATGTCCCATTGCATCGGCACCTCCGAGGCAACATCACACGTGGCTAGGCCCGCTCTCGAGGCCGCATGCCGCCACAACCACATTTCTCGGAAAACACATACAACCACTCCAGACCTCCGTTAGATAAAACATCCATCCCGTGACCGTGGCTACGTTCAGCGACCGATTCTCACCTCGAACCCAATCTCGCTTATTACAAATCTTAAGCAATTACAACTATAATAAAATCTAGGCTAAGGTACTAGAGGATGTTCCCAAAATTTCCAAGGAAAGGCTTCGGCTTTCCTTTCATCTCCGACATGTATATAATTACAAGCCAAGTAGTATTCATAATATTTATTTTCACTGATAACAAGTACGTAAAACCTAAAATAAATCAAAGGTTTTAACAATAAAAAAAAAACAAAAAAAAAAGAAAGAAAAAGGGGAAGAAGAAAAATAAAGAAGAAAAAAAAGGAAAGAAAAAAAATATAATATTGTTAGGGAAGTGATACATTTACACTGTACATGAGAGTGTGTGTGTAAGGGCCAGAGGGCGTCAAGGCTTAGTGGAGACAAAAGACTGTTGCCAGATGTTAGCAGAATCTAGGATAGTCGGTTGGCGACCAGCGTGCGTGCAAGACGTTCTTCAGAGAGTAATATAGATGTATAACTGTTGTGTGGGAAATATAGGCAATAATTTGTATTCCCAAATCCTCGAATTTCCTTAACAAATATATATAAATATAAAATTTTCTTTTTCTATAAAAGGTTATTACTATTTCTGATAAACTCGAGAAATGAAAACATTATACCATGATACACTGACACAAAGATACACCACACAGAAGAAACTAACAGAGAACGCTTTAAGCTTGGCAAACTTACCGCCCGACGAATTTGCATACACCATAACCAAAACCCAGGACACATGGCTCTGATCGCAGGAGAAGCGATCCATATAGTCAAATGCATTCCGGTACAAGTAAAGGTACGACATACAACAAAATGCTACTCGGAACTACCCGTTTGGCAAAGGAATCGCACCACAGGAACTCCACCCGGACGTGCGCCAAACGTGGCGATATTCAGCACCATCGTCGTTGGCCACGAGCGGAAGCCACGTCATGTTCCCGGCAGAAAATCTGCAGTCTCGAACGCATTGGCGAGAGGAGCAACAGGAAAAACAATCGTCCCTGGAACAGTAAACATCCTGGGAATGATGGACAAAACACATTAACGACAATAGCGAAAAATACCGTATCAAGCTTATGGACTGGTTTTATGGAATTTGGAACTGTCAGTGCAGCAATATTTGGAATACTCGCAATATTTAAACTAATCAAAACAATAATAGATATAGCCGCACACGGATACCAGTTACGTGAAACTTACGAATGTGGAATCGCCCTATTAGGAGCAATATGCGGCTCAGTCACCCACCCGCTACGATACCTCAAAAGAAGACGAAATATCGATGATCAAACAGCACAACCTCAAGGGATATCGATAACACCGGTAGTCACTCAACTACCAACGACATCTACGTCCGCCTTGAGCGAACTCAGAGATACCATCAGTCAAATTTCCTTTGGAAATTTGAACTTCAAGGGCGGGGGTGTCACGTCCCGCGCTCCGCACACGCCGTAACAAGAACAAGAAAACCATTCTATACAAAACACGCGAATAAGGATTTGAATGCACAAACGAACACACGGCACTACGAAACGAAAGGAAGGATTAACAAAACGAGGGCGATTAACGGATCCAACCAATAAACAAAATACATATACACACAATTCAAAATAAACCAGGAAATAAGAATAACTACAAAAGGGGAAAATAATTGAAACGCCAGGAATATATATATATATATATATATATATATATATATATTAAACTATTAGTTAAACTATTAGTTTTTGACTTCATGTATACTTTTATTTCATAAATTGATAATATTGTATTTATTGCATAGTATTGGAAGCACTGTCTCTAATATTTACTAGGTTATTACATGTTCGGCATATATGTTTATACTTATATGTAACTGTCCAAATTGATTGATTGAAATATATATATATATATATATATATATATATATATATATATATATATATATATATATATGCGTCTAAAAAATTTATTGTAGCTGTGTATGTGGACGACATCCTCGTGTTTGGGACGAATGAGTGGATTGAGATATTCAAAACTAGGATTAAGGACAAATTAGATGTTAGAATGCTAGGCGTAGACACTCAATTTCTGTCCATCCACCTGAGTAAGCCAAACAGCACCACTGTAGTATTCGATCAATCTGTACAGATAGGTCAAATGCTGGATCTGTTTGACATTACTCGTGAGGTTGGGGTGGTGGGAGTGTCGACACCGCTAGCTAGAGAATGCGAGGCTGGTTTTGATATTGAACGTGATGAGCCTCTCGACAGTAAATTATATGAACAAGCTGTGGGGCACATAATGTATGTAGCTACTGTAAGTCGTCCTGATGTTGCGTGTGCAATAGGGAAACTAAGCCAAAGATGCGCGAATCCGACTGTATCCGATTGGAAAGCAGCGAAGCGGGTATTCAGATATTTACTAAAGACCAAAGACTTGAAGTTAGTATACCAAAGGACCGGGCAACCTCTGAAGGTGTTTTGCGACTCGGATTTTGCGGGTTGTACGGTAGACAGGAAATCCAGGAGCGGGTATGTGTTCATACTCGCTGGTGGTGCGATATCCTGGCTATCCAAAAAACAACCGATTATAGCTCAATCGACGTGCGAAGCGGAATTTGTGGCAATGCAGGAAGCAGCAAGGGAAACAGTGTGGATTTCTTTACTGTTAAAGGAATTGGGTCAACTGTCATATTGCCATCGCCCCTGCAAGATATTCTGCGATAATATCGGAGCTATTTCATGGTCAAAGGACGAAATAGTTGCTGAGAGTTCTAAGCACGTCCAAGTGCGCTACTTTTACGTTAAGAACTGCGTATCGAGGGGGATACTAGATTATACTTATGTACCTAGTCCTGAGAATGTGGCTGACATTCTCACCAAAGGCCTAAATAGGATTAAGACCCAGCAATTTACCAAAGCTATGGGGCTTGTAGAAACTAGCGATCAAAGGGGAGTGTTGAGAAATGTTAAGTTGGTATGATCGCTGCTTACTACAAGCTAAGTTGGTACGACTTCTAACGACGCTCTTTTGTCTTAGAAGTCGACCACGTTGTTCTATTGACTTGGAGATTCCTGTGTGGTAAGACGTGTTATAAGACTGAAATATATTGGAGAAAACGAATCTAAGTGAATCGTTATTTTATAAACCCAAAACTTTATTAAATAACAATCAAAGCCATGTGTCCTGGGTTTTGGTTATGGTGTATGCAAATTCGTCGGGCGGTAAGTTTGCCAAGCTTAAAGCGTTCTCTATTAGTTTCTTCTGTGTGGTGTATCTTTGTGTCAGTGTATCATGGTATAATGTTTTCGTTTCTCGAGTTTATCAGAAATAGGAATAACCTTTTATAGAAAAAGAAAATTTTATATTTATATATATTATATTTTTTTTCTTTCCTTTTTTTTCTTCTTCCCCCTTTTTTTTGTTTTTTTTTTATTGTTAAAACCTTTGTTTTATTTTAGGTTTTACGTACTTGTTATCAGTGAAAATAAATATTATGAATACTACTTGGATTGTAACTATATACATATATGCGTACAAAATCCACTTCTACATGTTAGATATAATAATATAACAATACTACGTAGATTAATACACAATAAAATATCCTTTTACTCCGGTTATATTTATTACTAACTCTCAATTAATCTATCTTAATTATTTTCTAACCACTTTCTATATTTATCAGCTATTTTATTTCTTTTTGTTAATCTGCGAAATCCATGCATGTACACTTCCTTGTATGGTGATTGATTGTTCACGAGGTAAGTTGCACTTTCACTGTTTTCGTTATTCGTTGAACTAACACGTTTTACATTCAAACAGTAATTGGAACACTCGTAATAAACTTCTTTTCTTTTTCCAAGTTTCCGCTATCTGTGTCATTCGACGAACACTGCCACGCCTCCACAGCACCGTTATAACATTTAGCGATGCTGCTCTTTGCATTAAGGCAATTGAAGTTAATTCGTTCGTTTATTTTCAGCTGGTACATGGTGTCCCGCAAGCAGGGAGCCATATCATATTTTGCATGTAGACCTTCTTGTTTGATGATTACTTGTTTACAAGGTAACTTTCACTTCCCCTCTTTTAATTATTTATTGAATCGACACGTTGTATATTCAAACAATAATTGGAGTACACATAATAATTTTCCCTTTCTCTTTTTAGGTTTTCGCTATCTGTATTATTCGACGGACAGTGTTACACCTCCTTTTGATTTATCCATAATATAGTTATAACATTTAGTAACCTTGTATTTTGCACTGAGACAATTGAAACTAATTTATTCACTTATTTTAGGTAGCTGTCATACATTGTGTTCCACGAACAACGATCCATAACCTATACTTGCACGTACACTTTCTTGTATGTTGATCACTTGTTCACAAGGTAACTTTCACTTTCACTAGTTAATTGTTCATTAAGTTAACACGTTTTATATTTAAGCAATAATTGAATCACGTATAATAATTTTCCTTTTTCCTTTTAGGTGTTCGATATCTGTATTATTCGACGAACAGCACTATAACATATACTACCGCACTACGTTGCCCACTGAAATCGCTTTATTCATTGCTTATTTCGATTATGCGCTAGTTTTAACTTGTTTAAATGCACCGTTCGCGGAATCCCTTTTACTTCGATCTTGACGTTTTGGTTCTGCAAGATTTCTAGCACTTTGTATGGTCCAGTATATTGATCGGAGAATTTTCCTTTACTGGGTTCTTTTAGTAAATATATCGAATCTCCTATTTTAAAATCTTGGGGGTTGATTCGTCGGTCGTAATATTCTTTTGATCTTAGTTTGGATTTTATCAAATTTTCTCTCGCCATTCGTTGTGCGGTGTTAATTTTATCGAACAGATCTTCGAGATATTCTGCGTAAGTTGGTTCCATGTTCTCTTCGATTATTACTTCACCAGTAGGTTCTCTGGCTAGATGTCCAAAAACTAATTCGTGCGGGGAGAATTTCGTTCCTTCGTGTACAGAGGTATTATAGGAAAACATAGCTAATTCTACCCATTCGTCCCAATTTTTGGAATTTTCAATGTATAATTTGAGATATTCTATCAGCACGTGGTGAGATCTTTCGATTGAACCGTTACTTTGTGGATGATATGCCGTCGTGGTATATTGTTTGATGCGGAATCTCTTTGCTACTTTCTTCATTAGTGAGGATGTAAAGTTCGTTCCTTGATCAGTGAGAATAGCTCTCGGTGACCCGAAACGACAAATAAATCGCTTTACAAAAACGTCCGCTAAGATAGGCCGAGAGGCTGAAGAGATTCCTCCTAGTGGAATCCCAATTGAGTATTTTGTTAATAAGTCTTGGATAGTTAATATATATTCGTTTCCCTTTTGGGTTTTTGGTAATGGACCTATAATATCCATACTAACCTTATCGAACGCTTTACCTGGTGTGTCTGTAAGTACCATTGGTTGCTTTGCTTTTATTCTTGTGAGTTTCTTCAATTGACATTCCTTACATGTTCTTACGTAATCTTGAATTTCCTTTTTCATATTTTCCCAATAGTAATGTTGTCGTATTCTTTGATAAGTTTTTGTTATTCCTTTGTGTCCTGCTACGCTTGATTCATGTTTTTCTCGTATTATGTTGTTCCGCGCTTCCACAGATGGGGTAATTACTTCCCCAGTGCAAATGGTGATGGTTAAGGTTTTTTCCATAAATATTTCCTTTAATTTTCTGATTGTATATCGCCAGGGTATTGTTTCTCATTTACTGCGTCTAATAGAGATCTTAGCGAGTTTAATAAATTTTCTGGTGTTATTGGAATATTTCTATTTTCCTTTATCGGTAGGAATACAATGTATTTTCCAGAATCGTAATTCAATCTTGCTTTTTCTAACATTAAATCTTCATAACGAGGTAACTTTCCCGTTTCCTTCATTTCTAAGGCTCCTTTATCTATCGGATTGCCATGTATATCTATAAATACTACTTTATGGTCATTTACTCTCGCAATTGAGTCTCGGGTTTCTGAAATTCTTAGTTCCGCAATTATCGTAGGTCTCGTGTCCTTTTCTCGTTGTTGAATTAGTTCTGGAATTACAGTGGAGGTCTCTTTTTCGCTTGTTGTATCCGTGCCTTCTTTTTCTCGATTGGTTATTGCTCTATCTGTACTTACATCGATTTCTGCTAATGCTTGGTCTAAATATTTTATGGGGGTTTCTTCTATTGTAAAATGTTTTCGGGTAAAACCCTTTCCTTGATTTTTAGAATCACTGGATTGAGGCAAGACGTGTGGTTTAGCTTCGAATATGGGAGAGTCTTCGGTTGACGTATCTATTTCGAATCTTTTTGAGACAGGATAGCGAATCGGTGAGACTTCCTCTCTCTTTCTGATTGGTAAACAAACTTCCGGAGGGTTCCTAGATAATGCGTCTGCGTTTGCGTTCGCCCTGCCTTCTTTGTATACAATATCAAATTCGAAGTCCGATAACTTTAATTTCCATTTCCAAATTCTTGAAGTAGGATCTTTGATAGAATGCATCCACGCTAAAGGTTTATGATCGGTTACGATGGTAAACTTTCTTCCGTAAAGATACGGTCGGAAGTGCATTGCGCTGTAAACAATTGCCAGACACTCCTTTTCTATGGTAGAGTAGTTTCGTTCGGCGGGATTTAATAGCCTTGAGGCATACGCAATCGGCAAATCCTTTCCGATTGGCCCTTGACTCAGTACACCGCTTATTGCATATCCTGATGCGTCTGTAGTAAGGTTAAAGGGTTTAGAAAAGTCTGGATATTGCAGGATGGGTTTCGTCACTAACGCTGTCTTTAAATTATTGAATGCGTTTTCTTGATTTTCTGTCCATTTAAAGGGAGTATCTTTCTTTAATAGTTGTGTCAATGGTTTCGCGACCTTGGGGAAATCGGGTATAAATCTTCTGTAATATCCTGCTAGTCCCAGAAATCGTTTGATATTTTTCGCCCTCTTTGGTCGTGGAAATTTTGATACGGCTTCGACTTTCTTTGGGTCGGGTTTCACGCCATCCTCACTAATTATATGTCCTAAATAATTCACCTCGTGTCGTAAAAATTCGCACTTATCAGGTTGTAATCGTAATTTAGCTTTCCTCAGTCTTTCCATTAATTTATTAAATTTAATTTCGCGTTCTTGGAGAGACGTGGAATAAATCACTATGTCATCCAGATAGACGAATAGTTCTATTCCTTGCAGACCAGATAATATTGAATTCATCAAACGTTGAAATGTTGCTGGGGCATCTTTTAATCCAAAGGGCATTCTTTTGAATTGAAAATGCCCGTATGGTGTCGAAAATGCAGTTTTGTGGGCATCTTCCTGTGACATACGGATCTGGTGAAAGCCCGATGCCAAGTCAAACGTGGAAAAATATTTTGCACTTCCTAATTGATCCAATATTTCTGTAATGTTGGGTAGTGGGAAGGCATCGCCAATCGTTTTATCGTTCAATTTTCTATAATCGATGACTAATCTCCAGCGCTTATTTCCTTGCGAATCGGGTTTTTGAGCACAATCCATAACGGGGAGTTATATGGAGATATTGATGGTTCCACTACGTCCGTATCTAGTAGTTCTTGGACCTGTCGATTTATTTCTTCTCGATGTATTGGTGGATATCGATACTGTTTAGTATTGATGGGTATATTATCCGTTGTAATTATCCTATGTTCCAGAACTTCGGTTGCTTCCAATGTATCTCCTGGAATATGAAACCTATCTTGATTATTACGAATCAATTTTTTAGCATTTTCCTTTTCTTCTTCGTTCAAATGTTCGAGTCGTAGTAACTCATTTATTTTATCGTATCTACTTTCCTCCGATCTTAGAACTGTATTGCACGCTGTCCTAGGAAGCGGGGTGGGGGGCGGGGGGATTTTCAAATTCTTTAATTACCATCGTTGGTGTTGTAAATACGTAATCTCTCGAAGTAGTATTTATTACTCTTATGTAACCTTTTCCTTTATGATTCCTCACAACTGCATTACCAAAATAGATTCCCTTGTTCGGCTCGATTCTTGGAATAAATCCCTCTTTTATCTCTGGATTAGCGATATTAACTGAACACGTTATTGAACTTCGCTTCGGTATAATTATTTTTTCTTTACTATCGAAGGGAATATAAATATTTCCCCATCTGATATGTTTTCCCTCATAATCTAAACGAGCCTTACAACCTGCAAAAAATTCGGATCCTAGGATTCCGTCTTGATCGATTAGCAATGAATCATCGACTATGATGAAAACCAACCGGATGGCCCGCAACCTGTATTACCGTCTGCCCTAGGGAGACCAGGCTCGTTGCCGTAATTCCTCGCACTTCGATTGATTCCTTTTCGTCGATGATGGCTGAATCGAGTAAAGCTTGATAATGTTGATTTCCGATCCAGAGTCTAATAATAAACTCGTCTTAGTCTTTAGATCTGGGGAAACTATTCGTGCAGTTGGGTTCGTTGGGGAATCGTTAAATTTTATTGAAATAATTCGGAGAGGTCGCCTTCCGAATCTGAATTCAACTCCTGATGATTTTCCTTCGCCGGTTGCTTGTGCTTCACTCTTTTCCTTTTGCCTTGAGATTCTGGATTCTCTGTCTGTGACCTCGTTTGGTTGTGGGATGACTCCCCCACAATATTTAGTGGTTGTTCGTTCGATCTTATGGTCGGCATTGCGTTCGCTCTGTCTCTCGTTATGGGTGGTGGAGTCGATCTCGCGGGGGTGGCTGTCCTCGTTCTGTTTGTTGCCGTCGGCGCCGGTCGCCTGGTTGCCGCCTGTACTCTTGGGCGATTCGGCGTATCGTTCCTTCGTGGCTCGCCCCATTCTCCCGAAGGACGTGTTTGGTTTCCCGATGGCCTCGAAGCATAGGGTACGATTAATCCGGCATCTACTCGGGCTTTAAATTTGTAACAGTCTTTCACTAGATGCCCGGGTTTTTTGCAATAGTTACACGTGATATTTTGTCTTGTAGAATTCAAAAAATTCTGCGATGGAGGTAGCGATCTTCGATCTTGGCGGTTGTTCCTGATATTGTTGTTAGTGTTCGAAGGATGTGCGTTGTCGCGTCTGTAATAGTTCGAGGGTGTCGGTCGTTGGGGTCGCGTTCTATCGGTTATTTGTTTCAATTCGTGTGTTGCTTTGACGGCTTGACGATACGCATCTTCTAAAGTATGGTACCCTGCTATTTTTACTCGCACATATACCTCGTTCGGAAGTCCTTTAACGAAAGCTTCTTTCGTTTCCCAATCTATAGTATCTTAGATATCGGGGGATATGATGCCGTAGTCGCCTCTTTCTCCGTCCATTATTGCCAATCTAAGATTTCTAACGCGATCCATATAATCTAATATGTCTTCCCCGGGTCGTTGAAATATCGTTCCTAATTCCCCTTTATATTCGTTAAGAGATTTCTTTGGGCCGAATAGATCCTTTAATTTGTTTCCGAAATCGTTTAGACTCGTTAATTCTGTGTCTTCGATGGCGAGGAGCGCGTGTCCACGGAGCTTATTTACTAACAATTTTACCAATTGAGGTTCTTGATATCTGGAAATCATATTTCGCGCGCGCTCACAAGCTCTTAAAAAGTGGAATACCGATGGTCGATATCCGTCAAACACTGGCACCGATTCGATCGCATCTTTTAGCTTAATTGGCTGGGTATGTCCACTCGGCTGGACCGTCTCTTGTTGCGTTGTCGGCGGCGATACGGGTGTTTTAGGTTCTTGTTTTGTTTTAAGTTCGAATAAGCCGCTTTGTAATTCGGCGAGTTTTGCACTCATATCGCGAAAGTTCGCATCCCATGCTTTAAGCTTTTCCGACAATGTCAAAACCATTTCTTCGTCCAACGATTCCACTACACTCGCCATTGTTTCTTAAATATTTGTTAAATATATATATTAATCAAGATAGACTAACTAAATATTAACGACAAGACATAACTGACCTCGGTGCGAAGGAATAAAGATATGCTACACGAAATAACTGGTAACACAATACACAAAACATTAACTAAATTAAACGAGACTTACATAAATGCAAGTCACGTATAATCAAAACAATGACTATTGAAATTCGGTAACAATACAATCCATGCTATCACATTAAAGTAGCACACGGTATTGACACACAAAATATCATGAAACACAAAACAATATTACAAAACACTACTGAATAAAATTATAGTGATTAACAATTAATTAGTTATTTCAACAACACGTTACTGTTGACATTAAACCAACGCCATACCAAAGAGACACGCGAGCGACCATGTTGAAAAATTCGTCGCGCGCACATACAAATAACAGCCAATGCAATACAATACAGCATCATAATAGCAATGTTAGGTACTAATAAAAAAAAAAAAAAAAAAAAACAAGGAAAAGGGGGAGAGAGTTAAGGAAAATATATATAATAAATAACAACTAACATAATTATAACATATTGTTACGACCGTTCGCGGAGAGACGCGGTCGCGAGGAAAACGCGTCAGCGAGAGGCGTAAATTCTCGCTACGATTCGGTGAATCGACGCCGCGAAGTAGTCGTTCCCCTGTTTCGTTTAGGATAACAGAGGTGGTTGATATGAATATGACACAGTAGTAAGTTATATTTCACCGTTTATTCCACAACTTATGACGAGGATAGTTACACTGATGCGTATGTACGAGATGAGTGACTGAGTGATCTGCGGGTGTGTATACCCGCTCGAAGGATGTTGACCGTTCGAAGGATGCAAAAACAGTACTCTTGGAAGACGATGCTGTCTCGGAGGAGAGCTAAGGATGAGTGTGTCTAGCGCACGGGACTTTCGGATTGGTTGGTGCCGATGTTATTTAGGAGAGTGAGGGAATAGGCTTCGTTTTTAATTGGTTAAACGAAGGGTCTTAACCGCCCTCGAGAGAAAGTTGTTAGTGGGAGGAAAGTTGCAGCGTACGTGACAAAAACTGACTTTCCCTTGTTAAGCCGTGGTAGACAATAGTCTCTAGAAATTCCTCCGAACCAGATGTTTGTTTCGTTTGAAGGACCTTTTCCAGGAAATCTATGTGATTCATGGAAGGTCCTTGACATCATGGAAGATACGCTGCGAGTATCCGAAGACATCTGGTTGCCATATTGCCTGCGGTGTGTGGCCTCGGCTAGGTAGAGTGTTACGCGACGTAACACATATTATATATATTATATTATATACAGGGATACAGTATTCGTACAAAGGAACAGATCCAAACGAAAATTATATATATAAAAAAAAATAAATAATATATATATGTAATATCGTGATATAATATATTTACAAGGAATGGATGATACAGATGTTAATCGGACAGAAAAAGACGATTGTTGTTCAACCTGAACTATTCACACCAAACGTACAGAAAACAGCACAACTAAATAATTAGATAACGACTCGACTTTCACAAAATGCAATCAACACTCTCTCGGCAACGCCACTCGCAAACTCTGTTTGTTGATTCCTTTTCTCCCGTCCCTTGGCAACCGCTCGTGGCCAAGATCACGTAGGTCTCCTCTTTCCAAAACTACGCGATCAAAAACAAACGCCTCGGCTCTCGCGACATTCCACGCGGATCACCCGCCAACTCCCAGGCCTCTCACTCACGATACTACATATATACATTAACTATTTTTATATGTGTGTACAGAACTGATGGCGAACTCATCAACCATTTTCTGAACGACGGATGGAACAACATGAATAGCAATTCACACAGTGGAACTGTAAAGTATTTGTACGAAACCAAATACTGATGCTATCCACCTGTAAACAAACAATATTTATAACTATGCATATAATTTTCACTTATGTTCACCACTATATATATATATATATATATATATATACTCGAAGACAAGGTACATTTGTGATATTTATTCCTATTGATGATATATACTTATATATTTATAACAATAAAACAAATCTCATTTATACTACTTACCAATACGTACGCATATATGTATGTCGGATCACGATTCGAATTTTGGGCGCGCGACGACTCTTCATGTGGACTAGCCATCGTTTCACAAAGCCGAGATTTTATTTACACGTATATACAGGTCTATCACTAAGCTTAACAAATAATAAGTACAACTAATAATAAGTCTAACAAACACTAAGACTAATGAATAATACGATCTACGAATAATTAAATTAAATAATACTATTAGCAATGTTTGAGTTCAAACGAATCCACGGTCACCGGGATAACTCCTTACTAAGCGAAACTGACTTAGACGCAAATGCGATCGTCGAAAATGCTCGATGTATCACTCTCCAAGGCAATCGCAAGAATGCCAGCCTCGTGGTGATTTTTCTCCCTGTACGATTGCATTTTGTTTTCTATACCCGTTTGGAAGCATCGAGAAGGTTCCAAACGCCGTTGCTAGGCACACTCGTTGGAAGCATCGAGAAAGTTCCAAACGCCGTTGCTAGGCAGTTTCTGCCTGGAGTTTTGATTACTAATACAATGTATGTCCCATTGCATCGGCACCTCCGAGGCAACATCACACGTGGCTAGGCCCGCTCTCGAGGCCGCATGCCGCCACAACCACATTTCTCGGAAAACACATACAACCACTCCAGACCTCCGTTAGATAAAACATCCATCCCGTGACCGTGGCTACGTTCAGCGACCGATTCTCACCTCGAACCCAATCTCGCTTATTACAAATCTTAAGCAATTACAACTATAATAAAATCTAGGCTAAGGTACTAGAGGATGTTCCCAAAATTTCCAAGGAAAGGCTTCGGCTTTCCTTTCATCTCCGACATGTATATAATTACAAGCCAAGTAGTATTCATAATATTTATTTTCACTGATAACAAGTACGTAAAACCTAAAATAAATCAAAGGTTTTAACAATAAAAAAAAAACAAAAAAAAAGAAAGAAAAAGGGGAAGAAGAAAAATAAAGAAGAAAAAAAAGGAAAGAAAAAAAATATAATATTGTTAGGGAAGTGATACATTTACACTGTACATGAGAGTGTGTGTGTAAGGGCCAGAGGGCGTCAAGGCTTAGTGGAGACAAAAGACTGTTGCCAGATGTTAGCAGAATCTAGGATAGTCGGTTGGCGACCAGCGTGCGTGCAAGACGTTCTTCAGAGAGTAATATAGATGTATAACTGTTGTGTGGGAAATATAGGCAATAATTTGTATTCCCAAATCCTCGAATTTCCTTAACAAATATATATAAATATAAAATTTTCTTTTTCTATAAAAGGTTATTACTATTTCTGATAAACTCGAGAAATGAAAACATTATACCACTGACACAAAGATACACCACACAGAAGAAACTAACAGAGAACGCTTTAAGCTTGGCAAACTTACCGCCCGACGAATTTGCATACACCATAACCAAAACCCAGGACACATGGCTCTGATCGCAGGAGAAGCGATCCATATAGTCAAATGCATTCCGGTACAAGTAAAGGTACGACATACAACAAAATGCTACTCGGAACTACCCGTTTGGCAAAGGAATCGCACCACAGGAACTCCACCCGGACGTGCGCCAAACGTGGCGATATTCAGCACCATCGTCGTTGGCCACGAGCGGAAGCCACGTCATGTTCCCGGCAGAAAATCTGCAGTCTCGAACGCATTGGCGAGAGGAGCAACAGGAAAAACAATCGTCCCTGGAACAGTAAACATCCTGGGAATGATGGACAAAACACATTAACGACAATAGCGAAAAATACCGTATCAAGCTTATGGACTGGTTTTATGGAATTTGGAACTGTCAGTGCAGCAATATTTGGAATACTCGCAATATTTAAACTAATCAAAACAATAATAGATATAGCCGCACACGGATACCAGTTACGTGAAACTTACGAATGTGGAATCGCCCTATTAGGAGCAATATGCGGCTCAGTCACCCACCCGCTACGATACCTCAAAAGAAGACGAAATATCGATGATCAAACAGCACAACCTCAAGGGATATCGATAACACCGGTAGTCACTCAACTACCAACGACATCTACGTCCGCCTTGAGCGAACTCAGAGATACCATCAGTCAAATTTCCTTTGGAAATTTGAACTTCAAGGGCGGGGGTGTCACGTCCCGCGCTCCGCACACGCCGTAACAAGAACAAGAAAACCATTCTATACAAAACACGCGAATAAGGATTTGAATGCACAAACGAACACACGGCACTACGAAACGAAAGGAAGGATTAACAAAACGAGGGCGATTAACGGATCCAACCAATAAACAAAATACATATACACACAATTCAAAATAAACCAGGAAATAAGAATAACTACAAAAGGGGAAAATAATTGAAACGCCAGGAATATATATATATATATATATATATATATATATATATATATATATATATATATATATTTCAATCAATCAATTTGGAGAGTTACATATAAGTATAAACATATATGCCGAACATGTAATAACCTAGTAAATATTAGAGACAGTGCTTCCAATACTATGCAATAAATACAATATTATCAATTTATGAAATAAAAGTATACATGAAGTCAAAAACTAATAGTTTAACGAATACATAAAACATACAATATTGTATTATTAAAGAAATGAAGGTTACATTGTCAGAAACATATATATATATATATATATATATATATATATATATATATATATATATATATATATATATATATATGTGCGCATTCTATCAAATTGATAATCTAAGATACATACTTAAAACTAGCCTACATTCCGGTAAAGAATTATAAAATAAGAACTATATTACGGAACATGCATGTCTATATATAAATATATAAATTATATTCTAAACTAAACTACTATTAATGTATGCGCATTCTACATTATTGATTCAAATCGATAATCTAAGATACATACTTATAACTAGCATACATTCCGGTAAAGGATTAATAAGTAATTGACATTTCATTTCGTATGAATACTACACTGCCAGGAGAAATATGCATATGAATACGTATATATATACATATATATATATATGTATGTATGTATGTGTGCGCGTATGTTTTATATTATCGAATACTCTATAAAATAAACTACTCAAAACAATAAATAACGCAATCGAAGAATTACAAAACATTATATATATATATATATATATATATATATATATATATATATATATATATATATATATATACGTATTCATATGCATATTTCTCTTGGCAGTGTAGTATTCATACGAAATGAAATGTCAATTATTTATTTATCCTTTACCGGAATGTAGGCTAGTTTTAAGTATGTATCTTAGATTATCGATTTGATAGAATTCGCACACATATATATATTTCTGACAATGTAACCTTCATTTCTTTAATAATACAATATTGTATGTTTTATGTATTCGTTAAACTATTAGTTTTTGACTTCATGTATACTTTTATTTCATAAATTGATAATATTGTATTTATTGCATAGTATTGGAAGCACTGTCTCTAATATTTACTAGGTTATTACATGTTCGGCATATATGTTTATACTTATATGTAACTGTCCAAATTGATTGATTGAAATATATTTATATATATATATATATGCGTCTAAAAAATTTATTGTAGCTGTGTATGTGGACGACATCCTCGTGTTTGGGACGAATGAGTGGATTGAGATATTCAAAACTAGGATTAAGGACAAATTAGATGTTAGAATGCTAGGCGTAGACACTCAATTTCTGTCCATCCACCTGAGTAAGCCAAACAGCACCACTGTAGTATTCGATCAATCTGTACAGATAGGTCAAATGCTGGATCTGTTTGACATTACTCGTGAGGTTGGGGTGGTGGGAGTGTCGACACCGCTAGCTAGAGAATGCGAGGCTGGTTTTGATATTGAACGTGATGAGCCTCTCGACAGTAAATTATATGAACAAGCTGTGGGGCACATAATGTATGTAGCTACTGTAAGTCGTCCTGATGTTGCGTGTGCAACAGGGAAACTAAGCCAAAGATGCGCGAATCCGACTGTATCCGATTGGAAAGCAGCGAAGCGGGTATTCAGATATTTACTAAAGACCAAAGACTTGAAGTTAGTATACCAAAGGACCGGGCAACCTCTGAAGGTGTTTTGCGACTCGGATTTTGCGGGTTGTACGGTAGACAGGAAATCCAGGAGCGGGTATGTGTTCATACTCGCTGGTGGTGCGATATCCTGGCTATCCAAAAAACAACCGATTATAGCTCAATCGACGTGCGAAGCGGAATTTGTGGCAATGCAGGAAGCAGCAAGGGAAACAGTGTGGATTTCTTTACTGTTAAAGGAATTGGGTCAACTGTCATATTGCCATCGCCCCTGCAAGATATTCTGCGATAATATCGGAGCTATTTCATGGTCAAAGGACGAAATAGTTGCTGAGAGTTCTAAGCACGTCCAAGTGCGCTACTTTTACGTTAAGAACTGCGTATCGAGGGGGATACTAGATTATACTTATGTACCTAGTCCTGAGAATGTGGCTGACATTCTCACCAAAGGCCTAAATAGGATTAAGACCCAGCAATTTACCAAAGCTATGGGGCTTGTAGAAACTAGCGATCAAAGGGGAGTGTTGAGAAATGTTAAGTTGGTATGATCGCTGCTTACTACAAGCTAAGTTGGTACGACTTCTAACGACGCTCTTTTGTCTTAGAAGTCGACAACGTTGTTCTATTGACTTGGAGATTCCTGTGTGGTAAGACGTGTTATAAGACTGAAATATATTGGAGAAAACGAATCTAAGTGAATCGTTATTTTATAAACCCAAAACTTTATTAAATAACAATCAAAGCCATGTGTCCTGGGTTTTGGTTATGGTGTATGCAAATTCGTCGGGCGGTAAGTTTGCCAAGCTTAAAGCGTTCTCTATTAGTTTCTTCTGTGTGGTGTATCTTTGTGTCAGTGTATCATGGTATAATGTTTTCGTTTCTCGAGTTTATCAGAAATAGGAATAACCTTTTATAGAAAAAGAAAATTTTATATTTATATATATTATATTTTTTTTCTTTCCTTTTTTTCTTCTTTTTTTTCTTCTTCCCCCTTTTTTTTGTTTTTTTTTTATTGTTAAAACCTTTGTTTTATTTTAGGTTTTACGTACTTGTTATCAGTGAAAATAAATATTATGAATACTACTTGGATTGTAACTATATACATATATGCGTACAAAATCCACTTCTACATGTTAGATATAATAATATAACAATACTACGTAGATTAATACACAATAAAATATCCTTTTACTCCGGTTATATTTATTACTAACTCTCAATTAATCTATCTTAATTATTTTCTAACCACTTTCTATATTTATCAGCTATTTTATTTCTTTTTGTTAATCTGCGAAATCCATGCATGTACACTTCCTTGTATGGTGATTGATTGTTCACGAGGTAAGTTGCACTTTCACTGTTTTCGTTATTCGTTGAACTAACACGTTTTACATTCAAACAGTAATTGGAACACTCGTAATAAACTTCTTTTCTTTTTCCAAGTTTCCGCTATCTGTGTCATTCGACGAACACTGCCACGCCTCCACAGCACCGTTATAACATTTAGCGATGCTGCTCTTTGCATTAAGGCAATTGAAGTTAATTCGTTCGTTTATTTTCAGCTGGTACATGGTGTCCCGCAAGCAGGGAGCCATATCATATTTTGCATGTAGACCTTCTTGTTTGATGATTACTTGTTTACAAGGTAACTTTCACTTCCCCTCTTTTAATTATTTATTGAATCGACACGTTGTATATTCAAACAATAATTGGAGTACACATAATAATTTTCCCTTTCTCTTTTTAGGTTTTCGCTATCTGTATTATTCGACGGACAGTGTTACACCTCCTTTTGATTTATCCATAATATAGTTATAACATTTAGTAACCTTGTATTTTGCACTGAGACAATTGAAACTAATTTATTCACTTATTTTAGGTAGCTGTCATACATTGTGTTCCACGAACAACGATCCATAACCTATACTTGCACGTACACTTTCTTGTATGTTGATCACTTGTTCACAAGGTAACTTTCACTTTCACTAGTTAATTGTTCATTAAGTTAACACGTTTTATATTTAAGCAATAATTGAAACACGTATAATAATTTTCCTTTTTCCTTTTAGGTGTTCGATATCTGTATTATTCGACGAACAGCACTATAACATATACTACCGCACTACGTTGCCCACTGAAATCGCTTTATTCATTGCTTATTTCGATTATGCGCTAGTTTTAACTTGTTTAAATGCACCGTTCGCGGAATCCCTTTTACTTCGATCTTGACGTTTTGGTTCTGCAAGATTTCTAGCACTTTGTATGGTCCAGTATATTGATCGGAGAATTTTCCTTTACTGGGTTCTTTTAGTAAATATATCGAATCTCCTATTTTAAAATCTTGGGGGTTGATTCGTCGGTCGTAATATTCTTTTGATCTTAGTTTGGATTTTATCAAATTTTCTCTCGCCATTCGTTGTGCGGTGTTAATTTTATCGAACAGATCTTCGAGATATTCTGCGTAAGTTGGTTCCATGTTCTCTTCGATTATTACTTCACCAGTAGGTTCTCTGGCTAGATGTCCAAAAACTAATTCGTGCGGGGAGAATTTCGTTCCTTCGTGTACAGAGGTATTATAGGAAAACATAGCTAATTCTACCCATTCGTCCCAATTTTTGGAATTTTCAATGTATAATTTGAGATATTCTATCAGCACGTGGTGAGATCTTTCGATTGAACCGTTACTTTGTGGATGATATGCCGTCGTGGTATATTGTTTGATGCGGAATCTCTTTGCTACTTTCTTCATTAGTGAGGATGTAAAGTTCGTTCCTTGATCAGTGAGAATAGCTCTCGGTGACCCGAAACGACAAATAAATCGCTTTACAAAAACGTCCGCTAAGATAGGCCGAGAGGCTGAAGAGATTCCTCCTAGTGGAATCCCAATTGAGTATTTTGTTAATAAGTCTTGGATAGTTAATATATATTCGTTTCCCTTTTGGGTTTTTGGTAATGGACCTATAATATCCATACTAACCTTATCGAACGCTTTACCTGGTGTGTCTGTAAGTACCATTGGTTGCTTTGCTTTTATTCTTGTGAGTTTCTTCAATTGACATTCCTTACATGTTCTTACGTAATCTTGAATTTCCTTTTTCATATTTTCCCAATAGTAATGTTGTCGTATTCTTTGATAAGTTTTTGTTATTCCTTTGTGTCCTGCTACGCTTGATTCATGTTTTTCTCGTATTATGTTGTTCCGCGCTTCCACAGATGGGGTAATTACTTCCCCAGTGCAAATGGTGATGGTTAAGGTTTTTTCCATAAATATTTCCTTTAATTTTCTGATTGTATATCGCCAGGGTATTGTTTCTCATTTACTGCGTCTAATAGAGATCTTAGCGAGTTTAATAAATTTTCTGGTGTTATTGGAATATTTCTATTTTCCTTTATCGGTAGGAATACAATGTATTTTCCAGAATCGTAATTCAATCTTGCTTTTTCTAACATTAAATCTTCATAACGAGGTAACTTTCCCGTTTCCTTCATTTCTAAGGCTCCTTTATCTATCGGATTGCCATGTATATCTATAAATACTACTTTATGGTCATTTACTCTCGCAATTGAGTCTCGGGTTTCTGAAATTCTTAGTTCCGCAATTATCGTAGGTCTCGTGTCCTTTTCTCGTTGTTGAATTAGTTCTGGAATTACAGTGGAGGTCTCTTTTTCGCTTGTTGTATCCGTGCCTTCTTTTTCTCGATTGGTTATTGCTCTATCTGTACTTACATCGATTTCTGCTAATGCTTGGTCTAAATATTTTATGGGGGTTTCTTCTATTGTAAAATGTTTTCGGGTAAAACCCTTTCCTTGATTTTTAGAATCACTGGATTGAGGCAAGACGTGTGGTTTAGCTTCGAATATGGGAGAGTCTTCGGTTGACGTATCTATTTCGAATCTTTTTGAGACAGGATAGCGAATCGGTGAGACTTCCTCTCTCTTTCTGATTGGTAAACAAACTTCCGGAGGTTTCCTAGATAATGCGTCTGCGTTTCCGTTCGCCCTGCCTTCTTTGTATACAATATCAAATTCGAAGTCCGATAACTTTAATTTCCATTTCCAAATTCTTGAAGTAGGATCTTTGATAGAATGCATCCACGCTAAAGGTTTATGATCGGTTACGATGGTAAACTTTCTTCCGTAAAGATACGGTCGGAAGTGCATTGCGCTGTAAACAATTGCCAGACACTCCTTTTCTATGGTAGAGTAGTTTCGTTCGGCGGGATTTAATAGCCTTGAGGCATACGCAATCGGCAAATCCTTTCCGATTGGCCCTTGACTCAGTACACCGCTTATTGCATATCCTGATGCGTCTGTAGTAAGGTTAAAGGGTTTAGAAAAGTCTGGATATTGCAGGATGGGTTTCGTCACTAACGCTGTCTTTAAATTATTGAATGCGTTTTCTTGATTTTCTGTCCATTTAAAGGGAGTATCTTTCTTTAATAGTTGTGTCAATGGTTTCGCGACCTTGGGGAAATCGGGTATAAATCTTCTGTAATATCCTGCTAGTCCCAGAAATCGTTTGATATTTTTCGCCCTCTTTGGTCGTGGAAATTTTGATACGGCTTCGACTTTCTTTGGGTCGGGTTTCACGCCATCCTCACTAATTATATGTCCTAAATAATTCACCTCGTGTCGTAAAAATTCGCACTTATCAGGTTGTAATCGTAATTTAGCTTTCCTCAGTCTTTCCATTAATTTATTAAATTTAATTTCGCGTTCTTGGAGAGACGTGGAATAAATCACTATGTCATCCAGATAGACGAATAGTTCTATTCCTTGCAGACCAGATAATATTGAATTCATCAAACGTTGAAATGTTGCTGGGGCATCTTTTAATCCAAAGGGCATTCTTTTGAATTGAAAATGCCCGTATGGTGTCGAAAATGCAGTTTTGTGGGCATCTTCCTGTGACATACGGATCTGGTGAAAGCCCGATGCCAAGTCAAACGTGGAAAAATATTTTGCACTTCCTAATTGATCCAATATTTCTGTAATGTTGGGTAGTGGGAAGGCATCGCCAATCGTTTTATCGTTCAATTTTCTATAATCGATGACTAATCTCCAGCGCTTATTTCCTTGCGAATCGGGTTTTTGAGCACAATCCATAACGGGGAGTTATATGGAGATATTGATGGTTCCACTACGTCCGTATCTAGTAGTTCTTGGACCTGTCGATTTATTTCTTCTCGATGTATTGGTGGATATCGATACTGTTTAGTATTGATGGGTATATTATCCGTTGTAATTATCCTATGTTCCAGAACTTCGGTTGCTTCCAATGTATCTCCTGGAATATGAAACCTATCTTGATTATTACGAATCAATTTTTTAGCATTTTCCTTTTCTTCTTCGTTCAAATGTTCGAGTCGTAGTAACTCATTTATTTTATCGTATCTACTTTCCTCCGATCTTAGAACTGTATTGCACGCTGTCCTAGGAAGCGGGGTGGGGGGCGGGGGGATTTTCAAATTCTTTAATTACCATCGTTGGTGTTGTAAATACGTAATCTCTCGAAGTAGTATTTATTACTCTTATGTAACCTTTTCCTTTATGATTCCTCACAACTGCATTACCAAAATAGATTCCCTTGTTCGGCTCGATTCTTGGAATAAATCCCTCTTTTATCTCTGGATTAGCGATATTAACTGAACACGTTATTGAACTTCGCTTCGGTATAATTATTTTTTCTTTACTATCGAAGGGAATATAAATATTTCCCCATCTGATATGTTTTCCCTCATAATCTAAACGAGCCTTACAACCTGCAAAAAATTCGGATCCTAGGATTCCGTCTTGATCGATTAGCAATGAATCATCGACTATGATGAAAACCAACCGGATGGCCCGCAACCTGTATTACCGTCTGCCCTAGGGAGACCAGGCTCGTTGCCGTAATTCCTCGCACTTCGATTGATTCCTTTTCGTCGATGATGGCTGAATCGAGTAAAGCTTGATAATGTTGATTTCCGATCCAGAGTCTAATAATAAACTCGTCTTAGTCTTTAGATCTGGGGAAACTATTCGTGCAGTTGGGTTCGTTGGGGAATCGTTAAATTTTATTGAAATAATTCGGAGAGGTCGCCTTCCGAATCTGAATTCAACTCCTGATGATTTTCCTTCGCCGGTTGCTTGTGCTTCACTCTTTTCCTTTTGCCTTGAGATTCTGGATTCTCTGTCTGTGACCTCGTTTGGTTGTGGGATGACTCCCCCACAATATTTAGTGGTTGTTCGTTCGATCTTATGGTCGGCATTGCGTTCGCTCTGTCTCTCGTTATGGGTGGTGGAGTCGATCTCGCGGGGGTGGCTGTCCTCGTTCTGTTTGTTGCCGTCGGCGCCGGTCGCCTGGTTGCCGCCTGTACTCTTGGGCGATTCGGCGTATCGTTCCTTCGTGGCTCGCCCCATTCTCCCGAAGGACGTGTTTGGTTTCCCGATGGTCTCGAAGCATAGGGTACGATTAATCCGGCATCTACTCGGGCTTTAAATTTGTAACAGTCTTTCACTAGATGCCCGGGTTTTTTGCAATAGTTACACGTGATATTTTGTCTTGTAGAATTCAAAAAATTCTGCGATGGAGGTAGCGATCTTCGATCTTGGCGGTTGTTCCTGATATTGTTGTTAGTGTTCGAAGGATGTGCGTTGTCGCGTCTGTAATAGTTCGAGGGTGTCGGTCGTTGGGGTCGCGTTCTATCGGTTATTTGTTTCAATTCGTGTGTTGCTTTGACGGCTTGACGATACGCATCTTCTAAAGTATGGTACCCTGCTATTTTTACTCGCACATATACCTCGTTCGGAAGTCCTTTAACGAAAGCTTCTTTCGTTTCCCAATCTATAGTATCTTGGATATCGGGGGATATGATGCCGTAGTCGCCTCTTTCTCCGTCCATTATTGCCAATCTAAGATTTCTAACGCGATCCATATAATCTAATATGTCTTCCCCGGGTCGTTGAAATATCGTTCCTAATTCCCCTTTATATTCGTTAAGAGATTTCTTTGGGCCGAATAGATCCTTTAATTTGTTTCCGAAATCGTTTAGACTCGTTAATTCTGTGTCTTCGATGGCAAGGAGCGCGTGTCCACGGAGCTTATTTACTAACAATTTTACCAATTGAGGTTCTTGATATCTGGAAATCATATTTCGCGCGCGCTCACAAGCTCTTAAAAAGTGGAATACCGATGGTCGATATCCGTCAAACACTGGCACCGATTCGATCGCATCTTTTAGCTTAATTGGCTGGGTATGTCCACTCGGCTGGACCGTCTCTTGTTGCGTTGTCGGCGGCGATACGGGTGTTTTAGGTTCTTGTTTTGTTTTAAGTTCGAATAAGCCGCTTTGTAATTCGGCGAGTTTTGCACTCATATCGCGAAAGTTCGCATCCCATGCTTTAAGCTTTTCCGACAATGTCAAAACCATTTCTTCGTCCAACGATTCCACTACACTCGCCATTGTTTCTTAAATATTTGTTAAATATATATATTAATCAAGATAGACTAACTAAATATTAACGACAAGACATAACTGACCTCGGTGCGAAGGAATAAAGTTATGCTACACGAAATAACTGGTAACACAATACACAAAACATTAACTAAATTAAACGAGACTTACATAAATGCAAGTCACGTATAATCAAAACAATGACTATTGAAATTCGGTAACAATACAATCCATGCTATCACATTAAAGTAGCACACGGTATTGACACACAAAATATCATGAAACACAAAACAATATTACAAAACACTACTGAATAAAATTATAGTGATTAACAATTAATTAGTTATTTCAACAACACGTTACTGTTGACATTAAACCAACGCCATACCAAAGAGACACGCGAGCGACCATGTTGAAAAATTCGTCGCGCGCACATACAAATAACAGCCAATGCAATACAATACAGCATCATAATAGCAATGTTAGGTACTAATAAAAAAAAAAAAAAAAAAAAACAAGGAAAAGGGGGAGAGAGTTAAGGAAAATATATATAATAAATAACAACTAACATAATTATAACATATTGTTACGACCGTTCGCGGAGAGACGCGGTCGCGAGGAAAACGCGTCAGCGAGAGGCGTAAATTCTCGCTACGATTCGGTGAATCGACGCCGCGAAGTAGTCGTTCCCCTGTTTCGTTTAGGATAACAGAGGTGGTTGATATGAATATGACACAGTAGTAAGTTATATTTCACCGTTTATTCCACAACTTATGACGAGGATAGTTACACTGATGCGTATGTACGAGATGAGTGACTGAGTGATCTGCGGGTGTGTATACCCGCTCGAAGGATGTTGACCGTTCGAAGGATGCAAAAACAGTACTCTTGGAAGACGATGCTGTCTCGGAGGAGAGCTAAGGATGAGTGTGTCTAGCGCACGGGACTTTCGGATTGGTTGGTGCCGATGTTATTTAGGAGAGTGAGGGAATAGGCTTCGTTTTTAATTGGTTAAACGAAGGGTCTTAACCGCCCTCGAGAGAAAGTTGTTAGTGGGAGGAAAGTTGCAGCGTACGTGACAAAAACTGACTTTCCCTTGTTAAGCCGTGGTAGACAATAGTCTCTAGAAATTCCTCCGAACCAGATGTTTGTTTCGTTTGAAGGACCTTTTCCAGGAAATCTATGTGATTCATGGAAGGTCCTTGACATCATGGAAGATACGCTGCGAGTATCCGAAGACATCTGGTTGCCATATTGCCTGCGGTGTGTGGCCTCGGCTAGGTAGAGTGTTACGCGACGTAACACATATTATATATATTATATTATATACAGGGATACAGTATTCGTACAAAGGAACAGATCCAAACGAAAATTATATATATAAAAAAAAATAAATAATATATATATGTAATATCGTGATATAATATATTTACAAGGAATGGATGATACAGATGTTAATCGGACAGAAAAAGACGATTGTTGTTCAACCTGAACTATTCACACCAAACGTACAGAAAACAGCACAACTAAATAATTAGATAACGACTCGACTTTCACAAAATGCAATCAACACTCTCTCGGCAACGCCACTCGCAAACTCTGTTTGTTGATTCCTTTTCTCCCGTCCCTTGGCAACCGCTCGTGGCCAAGATCACGTAGGTCTCCTCTTTCCAAAACTACGCGATCAAAAACAAACGCCTCGGCTCTCGCGACATTCCACGCGGATCACCCGCCAACTCCCAGGCCTCTCACTCACGATACTACATATATACATTAACTATTTTTATATGTGTGTACAGAACTGATGGCGAACTCATCAACCATTTTCTGAACGACGGATGGAACAACATGAATAGCAATTCACACAGTGGAACTGTAAAGTATTTGTACGAAACCAAATACTGATGCTATCCACCTGTAAACAAACAATATTTATAACTATGCATATAATTTTCACTTATGTTCACCACTATATATATATATATATATATATACTCGAAGACAAGGTACATTTGTGATATTTATTCCTATTGATGATATATACTTATATATTTATAACAATAAAACAAATCTCATTTATACTACTTACCAATACGTACGCATATATGTATGTCGGATCACGATTCGAATTTTGGGCGCGCGACGACTCTTCATGTGGACTAGCCATCGTTTCACAAAGCCGAGATTTTATTTACACGTATATACAGGTCTATCACTAAGCTTAACAAATAATAAGTACAACTAATAATAAGTCTAACAAACACTAAGACTAATGAATAATACGATCTACGAATAATTAAATTAAATAATACTATTAGCAATGTTTGAGTTCAAACGAATCCACGGTCACCGGGATAACTCCTTACTAAGCGAAACTGACTTAGACGCAAATGCGATCGTCGAAAATGCTCGATGTATCACTCTCCAAGGCAATCGCAAGAATGCCAGCCTCGTGGTGATTTTTCTCCCTGTACGATTGCATTTTGTTTTCTATACCCGTTTGGAAGCATCGAGAAGGTTCCAAACGCCGTTGCTAGGCACACTCGTTGGAAGCATCGAGAAAGTTCCAAACGCCGTTGCTAGGCAGTTTCTGCCTGGAGTTTTGATTACTAATACAATGTATGTCCCATTGCATCGGCACCTCCGAGGCAACATCACACGTGGCTAGGCCCGCTCTCGAGGCCGCATGCCGCCACAACCACATTCCTCGGAAAACACATACAACCACTCCAGACCTCCGTTAGATAAAACATCCATCCCGTGACCGTGGCTACGTTCAGCGACCGATTGTCACCTCGAACCCAATCTCGCTTATTACAAATCTTAAGCAATTACAACTATAATAAAATCTAGGCTAAGGTACTAGAGGATGTTCCCAAAATTTCCAAGGAAAGGCTTCGGCTTTCCTTTCATCTCCGACATGTATATAATTACAAGCCAAGTAGTATTCATAATATTTATTTTCACTGATAACAAGTACGTAAAACCTAAAATAAATCAAAGGTTTTAACAATAAAAAAAAAACAAAAAAAAAGAAAGAAAAAGGGGAAGAAGAAAAATAAAGAAGAAAAAAAAGGAAAGAAAAAAAATATAATATTGTTAGGGAAGTGATACATTTACACTGTACATGAGAGTGTGTGTGTAAGGGCCAGAGGGCGTCAAGGCTTAGTGGAGACAAAAGACTGTTGCCAGATGTTAGCAGAATCTAGGATAGTCGGTTGGCGACCAGCGTGCGTGCAAGACGTTCTTCAGAGAGTAATATAGATGTATAACTGTTGTGTGGGAAATATAGGCAATAATTTGTATTCCCAAATCCTCGAATTTCCTTAACAAATATATATAAATATAAAATTTTCTTTTTCTATAAAAGGTTATTACTATTTCTGATAAACTCGAGAAATGAAAACATTATACCATGATACACTGACACAAAGATACACCACACAGAAGAAACTAACAGAGAACGCTTTAAGCTTGGCAAACTTACCGCCCGACGAATTTGCATACACCATAACCAAAACCCAGGACACATGGCTCTGATCGCAGGAGAAGCGATCCATATAGTCAAATGCATTCCGGTACAAGTAAAGGTACGACATACAACAAAATGCTACTCGGAACTACCCGTTTGGCAAAGGAATCGCACCACAGGAACTCCACCCGGACGTGCGCCAAACGTGGCGATATTCAGCACCATCGTCGTTGGCCACGAGCGGAAGCCACGTCATGTTCCCGGCAGAAAATCTGCAGTCTCGAACGCATTGGCGAGAGGAGCAACAGGAAAAACAATCGTCCCTGGAACAGTAAACATCCTGGGAATGATGGACAAAACACATTAACGACAATAGCGAAAAATACCGTATCAAGCTTATGGACTGGTTTTATGGAATTTGGAACTGTCAGTGCAGCAATATTTGGAATACTCGCAATATTTAAACTAATCAAAACAATAATAGATATAGCCGCACACGGATACCAGTTACGTGAAACTTACGAATGTGGAATCGCCCTATTAGGAGCAATATGCGGCTCAGTCACCCACCCGCTACGATACCTCAAAAGAAGACGAAATATCGATGATCAAACAGCACAACCTCAAGGGATATCGATAACACCGGTAGTCACTCAACTACCAACGACATCTACGTCCGCCTTGAGCGAACTCAGAGATACCATCAGTCAAATTTCCTTTGGAAATTTGAACTTCAAGGGCGGGGGTGTCACGTCCCGCGCTCCGCACACGCCGTAACAAGAACAAGAAAACCATTCTATACAAAACACGCGAATAAGGATTTGAATGCACAAACGAACACACGGCACTACGAAACGAAAGGAAGGATTAACAAAACGAGGGCGATTAACGGATCCAACCAATAAACAAAATACATATACACACAATTCAAAATAAACCAGGAAATAAGAATAACTACAAAAGGGGAAAATAATTGAAACGCCAGGAATATATATATATATATATATATATATATATATATATATATATATATATATATGTGCGCATTCTATCAAATTGATAATCTAAGATACATACTTAAAACTAGCCTACATTCCGGTAAAGAATTATAAAATAAGAACTATATTACGGAACATGCATGTCTATATATAAATATATAAATTATATTCTAAACTAAACTACTATTAATGTATGCGCATTCTACATTATTGATTCAAATCGATAATCTAAGATACATACTTATAACTAGCATACATTCCGGTAAAGGATTAATAAGTAATTGACATTTCATTTCGTATGAATACTACACTGCCAGGAGAAATATGCATATGAATACGTATATATATACATATATATATATATGTATGTATGTATGTGTGCGCGTATGTTTTATATTATCGAATACTCTATAAAATAAACTACTCAAAACAATAAATAACGCAATCGAAGAATTACAAAACATTATATATATATATATATATATATATATATATATATATATATATATATATACGTATTCATATGCATATTTCTCTTGGCAGTGTAGTATTCATACGAAATGAAATGTCAATTATTTATTTATCCTTTACCGGAATGTAGGCTAGTTTTAAGTATGTATCTTAGATTATCGATTTGATAGAATTCGCACACATATATATATTTCTGACAATGTAACCTTCATTTCTTTAATAATACAATATTGTATGTTTTATGTATTCGTTAAACTATTAGTTTTTGACTTCATGTATACTTTTATTTCATAAATTGATAATATTGTATTTATTGCATAGTATTGGAAGCACTGTCTCTAATATTTACTAGGTTATTACATGTTCGGCATATATGTTTATACTTATATGTAACTGTCCAAATTGATTGATTGAAATATATTTATATATATATATATATGCGTCTAAAAAATTTATTGTAGCTGTGTATGTGGACGACATCCTCGTGTTTGGGACGAATGAGTGGATTGAGATATTCAAAACTAGGATTAAGGACAAATTAGATGTTAGAATGCTAGGCGTAGACACTCAATTTCTGTCCATCCACCTGAGTAAGCCAAACAGCACCACTGTAGTATTCGATCAATCTGTACAGATAGGTCAAATGCTGGATCTGTTTGACATTACTCGTGAGGTTGGGGTGGTGGGAGTGTCGACACCGCTAGCTAGAGAATGCGGGGCTGGTTTTGATATTGAACGTGATGAGCCTCTCGACAGTAAATTATATGAACAAGCTGTGGGGCACATAATGTATGTAGCTACTGTAAGTCGTCCTGATGTTGCGTGTGCAACAGGGAAACTAAGCCAAAGATGCGCGAATCCGACTGTATCCGATTGGAAAGCAGCGAAGCGGGTATTCAGATATTTACTAAAGACCAAAGACTTGAAGTTAGTATACCAAAGGACCGGGCAACCTCTGAAGGTGTTTTGCGACTCGGATTTTGCGGGTTGTACGGTAGACAGGAAATCCAGGAGCGGGTATGTGTTCATACTCGCTGGTGGTGCGATATCCTGGCTATCCAAAAAACAACCGATTATAGCTCAATCGACGTGCGAAGCGGAATTTGTGGCAATGCAGGAAGCAGCAAGGGAAACAGTGTGGATTTCTTTACTGTTAAAGGAATTGGGTCAACTGTCATATTGCCATCGCCCCTGCAAGATATTCTGCGATAATATCGGAGCTATTTCATGGTCAAAGGACGAAATAGTTGCTGAGAGTTCTAAGCACGTCCAAGTGCGCTACTTTTACGTTAAGAACTGCGTATCGAGGGGGATACTAGATTATACTTATGTACCTAGTCCTGAGAATGTGGCTGACATTCTCACCAAAGGCCTAAATAGGATTAAGACCCAGCAATTTACCAAAGCTATGGGGCTTGTAGAAACTAGCGATCAAAGGGGAGTGTTGAGAAATGTTAAGTTGGTATGATCGCTGCTTACTACAAGCTAAGTTGGTACGACTTCTAACGACGCTCTTTTGTCTTAGAAGTCGACAACGTTGTTCTATTGACTTGGAGATTCCTGTGTGGTAAGACGTGTTATAAGACTGAAATATATTGGAGAAAACGAATCTAAGTGAATCGTTATTTTATAAACCCAAAACTTTATTAAATAACAATCAAAGCCATGTGTCCTGGGTTTTGGTTATGGTGTATGCAAATTCGTCGGGCGGTAAGTTTGCCAAGCTTAAAGCGTTCTCTATTAGTTTCTTCTGTGTGGTGTATCTTTGTGTCAGTGTATCATGGTATAATGTTTTCGTTTCTCGAGTTTATCAGAAATAGGAATAACCTTTTATAGAAAAAGAAAATTTTATATTTATATATATTATATTTTTTTTCTTTCCTTTTTTTCTTCTTTTTTTTCTTCTTCCCCCTTTTTTTTGTTTTTTTTTTATTGTTAAAACCTTTGTTTTATTTTAGGTTTTACGTACTTGTTATCAGTGAAAATAAATATTATGAATACTACTTGGATTGTAACTATATACATATATGCGTACAAAATCCACTTCTACATGTTAGATATAATAATATAACAATACTACGTAGATTAATACACAATAAAATATCCTTTTACTCCGGTTATATTTATTACTAACTCTCAATTAATCTATCTTAATTATTTTCTAACCACTTTCTATATTTATCAGCTATTTTATTTCTTTTTGTTAATCTGCGAAATCCATGCATGTACACTTCCTTGTATGGTGATTGATTGTTCACGAGGTAAGTTGCACTTTCACTGTTTTCGTTATTCGTTGAACTAACACGTTTTACATTCAAACAGTAATTGGAACACTCGTAATAAACTTCTTTTCTTTTTCCAAGTTTCCGCTATCTGTGTCATTCGACGAACACTGCCACGCCTCCACAGCACCGTTATAACATTTAGCGATGCTGCTCTTTGCATTAAGGCAATTGAAGTTAATTCGTTCGTTTATTTTCAGCTGGTACATGGTGTCCCGCAAGCAGGGAGCCATATCATATTTTGCATGTAGACCTTCTTGTTTGATGATTACTTGTTTACAAGGTAACTTTCACTTCCCCTCTTTTAATTATTTATTGAATCGACACGTTGTATATTCAAACAATAATTGGAGTACACATAATAATTTTCCCTTTCTCTTTTTAGGTTTTCGCTATCTGTATTATTCGACGGACAGTGTTACACCTCCTTTTGATTTATCCATAATATAGTTATAACATTTAGTAACCTTGTATTTTGCACTGAGACAATTGAAACTAATTTATTCACTTATTTTAGGTAGCTGTCATACATTGTGTTCCACGAACAACGATCCATAACCTATACTTGCACGTACACTTTCTTGTATGTTGATCACTTGTTCACAAGGTAACTTTCACTTTCACTAGTTAATTGTTCATTAAGTTAACACGTTTTATATTTAAGCAATAATTGAAACACGTATAATAATTTTCCTTTTTCCTTTTAGGTGTTCGATATCTGTATTATTCGACGAACAGCACTATAACATATACTACCGCACTACGTTGCCCACTGAAATCGCTTTATTCATTGCTTATTTCGATTATGCGCTAGTTTTAACTTGTTTAAATGCACCGTTCGCGGAATCCCTTTTACTTCGATCTTGACGTTTTGGTTCTGCAAGATTTCTAGCACTTTGTATGGTCCAGTATATTGATCGGAGAATTTTCCTTTACTGGGTTCTTTTAGTAAATATATCGAATCTCCTATTTTAAAATCTTGGGGGTTGATTCGTCGGTCGTAATATTCTTTTGATCTTAGTTTGGATTTTATCAAATTTTCTCTCGCCATTCGTTGTGCGGTGTTAATTTTATCGAACAGATCTTCGAGATATTCTGCGTAAGTTGGTTCCATGTTCTCTTCGATTATTACTTCACCAGTAGGTTCTCTGGCTAGATGTCCAAAAACTAATTCGTGCGGGGAGAATTTCGTTCCTTCGTGTACAGAGGTATTATAGGAAAACATAGCTAATTCTACCCATTCGTCCCAATTTTTGGAATTTTCAATGTATAATTTGAGATATTCTATCAGCACGTGGTGAGATCTTTCGATTGAACCGTTACTTTGTGGATGATATGCCGTCGTGGTATATTGTTTGATGCGGAATCTCTTTGCTACTTTCTTCATTAGTGAGGATGTAAAGTTCGTTCCTTGATCAGTGAGAATAGCTCTCGGTGACCCGAAACGACAAATAAATCGCTTTACAAAAACGTCCGCTAAGATAGGCCGAGAGGCTGAAGAGATTCCTCCTAGTGGAATCCCAATTGAGTATTTTGTTAATAAGTCTTGGATAGTTAATATATATTCGTTTCCCTTTTGGGTTTTTGGTAATGGACCTATAATATCCATACTAACCTTATCGAACGCTTTACCTGGTGTGTCTGTAAGTACCATTGGTTGCTTTGCTTTTATTCTTGTGAGTTTCTTCAATTGACATTCCTTACATGTTCTTACGTAATCTTGAATTTCCTTTTTCATATTTTCCCAATAGTAATGTTGTCGTATTCTTTGATAAGTTTTTGTTATTCCTTTGTGTCCTGCTACGCTTGATTCATGTTTTTCTCGTATTATGTTGTTCCGCGCTTCCACAGATGGGGTAATTACTTCCCCAGTGCAAATGGTGATGGTTAAGGTTTTTTCCATAAATATTTCCTTTAATTTTCTGATTGTATATCGCCAGGGTATTGTTTCTCATTTACTGCGTCTAATAGAGATCTTAGCGAGTTTAATAAATTTTCTGGTGTTATTGGAATATTTCTATTTTCCTTTATCGGTAGGAATACAATGTATTTTCCAGAATCGTAATTCAATCTTGCTTTTTCTAACATTAAATCTTCATAACGAGGTAACTTTCCCGTTTCCTTCATTTCTAAGGCTCCTTTATCTATCGGATTGCCATGTATATCTATAAATACTACTTTATGGTCATTTACTCTCGCAATTGAGTCTCGGGTTTCTGAAATTCTTAGTTCCGCAATTATCGTAGGTCTCGTGTCCTTTTCTCGTTGTTGAATTAGTTCTGGAATTACAGTGGAGGTCTCTTTTTCGCTTGTTGTATCCGTGCCTTCTTTTTCTCGATTGGTTATTGCTCTATCTGTACTTACATCGATTTCTGCTAATGCTTGGTCTAAATATTTTATGGGGGTTTCTTCTATTGTAAAATGTTTTCGGGTAAAACCCTTTCCTTGATTTTTAGAATCACTGGATTGAGGCAAGACGTGTGGTTTAGCTTCGAATATGGGAGAGTCTTCGGTTGACGTATCTATTTCGAATCTTTTTGAGACAGGATAGCGAATCGGTGAGACTTCCTCTCTCTTTCTGATTGGTAAACAAACTTCCGGAGGGTTCCTAGATAATGCGTCTGCGTTTGCGTTCGCCCTGCCTTCTTTGTATACAATATCAAATTCGAAGTCCGATAACTTTAATTTCCATTTCCAAATTCTTGAAGTAGGATCTTTGATAGAATGCATCCACGCTAAAGGTTTATGATCGGTTACGATGGTAAACTTTCTTCCGTAAAGATACGGTCGGAAGTGCATTGCGCTGTAAACAATTGCCAGACACTCCTTTTCTATGGTAGAGTAGTTTCGTTCGGCGGGATTTAATAGCCTTGAGGCATACGCAATCGGCAAATCCTTTCCGATTGGCCCTTGACTCAGTACACCGCTTATTGCATATCCTGATGCGTCTGTAGTAAGGTTAAAGGGTTTAGAAAAGTCTGGATATTGCAGGATGGGTTTCGTCACTAACGCTGTCTTTAAATTATTGAATGCGTTTTCTTGATTTTCTGTCCATTTAAAGGGAGTATCTTTCTTTAATAGTTGTGTCAATGGTTTCGCGACCTTGGGGAAATCGGGTATAAATCTTCTGTAATATCCTGCTAGTCCCAGAAATCGTTTGATATTTTTCGCCCTCTTTGGTCGTGGAAATTTTGATACGGCTTCGACTTTCTTTGGGTCGGGTTTCACGCCATCCTCACTAATTATATGTCCTAAATAATTCACCTCGTGTCGTAAAAATTCGCACTTATCAGGTTGTAATCGTAATTTAGCTTTCCTCAGTCTTTCCATTAATTTATTAAATTTAATTTCGCGTTCTTGGAGAGACGTGGAATAAATCACTATGTCATCCAGATAGACGAATAGTTCTATTCCTTGCAGACCAGATAATATTGAATTCATCAAACGTTGAAATGTTGCTGGGGCATCTTTTAATCCAAAGGGCATTCTTTTGAATTGAAAATGCCCGTATGGTGTCGAAAATGCAGTTTTGTGGGCATCTTCCTGTGACATACGGATCTGGTGAAAGCCCGATGCCAAGTCAAACGTGGAAAAATATTTTGCACTTCCTAATTGATCCAATATTTCTGTAATGTTGGGTAGTGGGAAGGCATCGCCAATCGTTTTATCGTTCAATTTTCTATAATCGATGACTAATCTCCAGCGCTTATTTCCTTGCGAATCGGGTTTTTGAGCACAATCCATAACGGGGAGTTATATGGAGATATTGATGGTTCCACTACGTCCGTATCTAGTAGTTCTTGGACCTGTCGATTTATTTCTTCTCGATGTATTGGTGGATATCGATACTGTTTAGTATTGATGGGTATATTATCCGTTGTAATTATCCTATGTTCCAGAACTTCGGTTGCTTCCAATGTATCTCCTGGAATATGAAACCTATCTTGATTATTACGAATCAATTTTTTAGCATTTTCCTTTTCTTCTTCGTTCAAATGTTCGAGTCGTAGTAACTCATTTATTTTATCGTATCTACTTTCCTCCGATCTTAGAACTGTATTGCACGCTGTCCTAGGAAGCGGGGTGGGGGGCGGGGGGGATTTTCAAATTCTTTAATTACCATCGTTGGTGTTGTAAATACGTAATCTCCCGAAGTAGTATTTATTACTCTTATGTAACCTTTTCCTTTATGATTCCTCACAACTGCATTACCAAAATAGATTCCCTTGTTCGGCTCGATTCTTGGAATAAATCCCTCTTTTATCTCTGGATTAGCGATATTAACTGAACACGTTATTGAACTTCGCTTCGGTATAATTATTTTTTCTTTACTATCGAAGGGAATATAAATATTTCCCCATCTGATATGTTTTCCCTCATAATCTAAACGAGCCTTACAACCTGCAAAAAATTCGGATCCTAGGATTCCGTCTTGATCGATTAGCAATGAATCATCGACTGTGATGAAAACCAACCGGATGGCCCGCAACCTGTATTACCGTCTGCCCTAGGGAGACCAGGCTCGTTGCCGTAATTCCTCGCACTTCGATTGATTCCTTTTCGTCGATGATGGCTGAATCGAGTAAAGCAGGTTTCTTGATAATGTTGATTTCCGATCCAGAGTCTAATAATAAACTCGTCTTAGTCTTTAGATCTGGGGAAACTATTCGTGCAGTTGGGTTCGTTGGGGAATCGTTAAATTTTATTGAAATAATTCGGAGAGGTCGCCTTCCGAATCTGAATTCAACTCCTGATGATTTTCCTTCGCCGGTTGCTTGTGCTTCACTCTTTTCCTTTTGCCTTGAGATTCTGGATTCTCTGTCTGTGACCTCGTTTGGTTGTGGGATGACTCCCCCACAATATTTAGTGGTTGTTCGTTCGATCTTATGGTCGGCATTGCGTTCGCTCTGTCTCTCGTTATGGGTGGTGGAGTCGATCTCGCGGGGGTGGCTGTCCTCGTTCTGTTTGTTGCCGTCGGCGCCGGTCGCCTGGTTGCCGCCTGTACTCTTGGGCGATTCGGCGTATCGTTCCTTCGTGGCTCGCCCCATTCTCCCGAAGGACGTGTTTGGTTTCCCGATGGTCTCGAAGCATAGGGTACGATTAATCCGGCATCTACTCGGGCTTTAAATTTGTAACAGTCTTTCACTAGATGCCCGGGTTTTTTGCAATAGTTACACGTGATATTTTGTCTTGTAGAATTCAAAAAATTCTGCGATGGAGGTAGCGATCTTCGATCTTGGCGGTTGTTCCTGATATTGTTGTTAGTGTTCGAAGGATGTGCGTTGTCGCGTCTGTAATAGTTCGAGGGTGTCGGTCGTTGGGGTCGCGTTCTATCGGTTATTTGTTTCAATTCGTGTGTTGCTTTGACGGCTTGACGATACGCATCTTCTAAAGTATGGTACCCTGCTATTTTTACTCGCACATATACCTCGTTCGGAAGTCCTTTAACGAAAGCTTCTTTCGTTTCCCAATCTATAGTATCTTGGATATCGGGGGATATGATGCCGTAGTCGCCTCTTTCTCCGTCCATTATTGCCAATCTAAGATTTCTAACGCGATCCATATAATCTAATATGTCTTCCCCGGGTCGTTGAAATATCGTTCCTAATTCCCCTTTATATTCGTTAAGAGATTTCTTTGGGCCGAATAGATCCTTTAATTTGTTTCCGAAATCGTTTAGACTCGTTAATTCTGTGTCTTCGATGGCGAGGAGCGCGTGTCCACGGAGCTTATTTACTAACAATTTTACCAATTGAGGTTCTTGATATCTGGAAATCATATTTCGCGCGCGCTCACAAGCTCTTAAAAAGTGGAATACCGATGGTCGATATCCGTCAAACACTGGCACCGATTCGATCGCATCTTTTAGCTTAATTGGCTGGGTATGTCCACTCGGCTGGACCGTCTCTTGTTGCGTTTTCGGCGGCGATACGGGTGTTTTAGGTTCTTGTTTTGTTTTAAGTTCGAATAAGCCGCTTTGTAATTCGGCGAGTTTTGCACTCATATCGCGAAAGTTCGCATCCCATGCTTTAAGCTTTTCCGACAATGTCAAAACCATTTCTTCGTCCAACGATTCCACTACACTCGCCATTGTTTCTTAAATATTTGTTAAATATATATATTAATCAAGATAGACTAACTAAATATTAACGACAAGACATAACTGACCTCGGTGCGAAGGAATAAAGTTATGCTACACGAAATAACTGGTAACACAATACACAAAACATTAACTAAATTAAACGAGACTTACATAAATGCAAGTCACGTATAATCAAAACAATGACTATTGAAATTCGGTAACAATACAATCCATGCTATCACATTAAAGTAGCACACGGTATTGACACACACAATATCATGAAACACAAAACAATATTACAAAACACTACTAAATAAAATTATAGTGATTAACAATTAATTAGTTATTTCAACAACACGTTACTGTTGACATTAAACCAACGCCATACCAAAGAGACACGCGAGCGACCATGTTGAAAAATTCGTCGCGCGCACATACAAATAACAGCCAATGCAATACAATACAGCATCATAATAGCAATGTTAGGTACTAATAAAAAAAAAAAAAAAAAAAAAAAAAAACAAGGAAAAGGGGGAGAGAGTTAAGGAAAATATATATAATAAATAACAACTAACATAATTATAACATATTATATATATTATATTATATACAGGGATACAGTATTCGTACAAAGGAACAGATCCAAACGAAAATTATATCTATAAAAAAAAATAAATAATATATATATGTAATATCGTGATATAATATATTTACAAGGAATGGATGATACAGATGTTAATCGGACAGAAAAAGACGATTGTTGTTCAACCTGAACTATTCACACCAAACGTACAGAAAACAGCACAACTAAATAATTAGATAACGACTCGACTTTCACAAAATGCAATCAACACTCTCTCGGCAACGCCACTCGCAAACTCTGTTTGTTGATTCCTTTTCTCCCGTCCCTTGGCAACCGCTCGTGGCCAAGATCACGTAGGTCTCCTCTTTCCAAAACTACGCGATCAAAAACAAACGCCTCGGCTCTCGCGACATTCCACGCGGATCACCCGCCAACTCCCAGGCCTCTCACTCACGATACTACATATATACATTAACTATTTTTATATGTGTGTACAGAACTGATGGCGAACTCATCAACCATTTTCTGAACGACGGATGGAACAACATGAATAGCAATTCACACAGTGGAACTGTAAAGTATTTGTACGAAACCAAATACTGATGCTATCCACCTGTAAACAAACAATATTTATAACTATGCATATAATTTTCACTTATGTTCACCACTATATATATATATATATATATATATATATATATACTCGAAGACAAGGTACATTTGTGATATTTATTCCTATTGATGATATATACTTATATATTTATAACAATAAAACAAATCTCATTTATACTACTTACCAATACGTGCGCATATATGTATGTCGGATCACGATTCGAATTTTGGGCGCGCGACGACTCTTCGTGTGGACTAGCCATCGTTTCACAAAGCCGAGATTTTATTTACACGTATATACAGGTCTATCACTAAGCTTAACAAATAATAAGTACAACTAATAATCAGTCTAACAAACACTAAGCCTAATGAATAATACGATCTACGAATAATTAAATTAAATAATACTATTAGCAATGTTTGAGTTCAAACGAATCCACGGTCACCGGGATAACTCCTTACTAAGCGAAACTAACTTAGACGCAAATGCGATCGTCGAAAATGCTCGATGTATCACTCTCCAAGGCAATCGCAAGAATGCCAGCCTCGTGGTGATTTTTCTCCCTGTACGATTGCATTTTGTTTTCTATACCCGTTTGGAAGCATCGAGAAGGTTCCAAACGCCGTTGTTAGGCACACTCGTTGGAAGCATCGAGAAAGTTCCAAACGCCGTTGCTAGGCAGTTTCTGCCTGGAGTTTTGATTACTAATACAATGTATGTCCCATTGCATCGGCACCTCCGAGGCAACATCACACGTGGCTAGGCCCGCTCTCGAGGCCGCATGCCGCCACAACCACATTTCTCGAAAAACACATACAACCACTCCAGACCTCCGTTAGATAAAACATCCATCCCGTGACCGTGGCTACGTTCAGCGACCGATTCTCACCTCGAACCCAATCTCGCTTATTACAAATCTTAAGCAATTACAACTATAATAAAATCTAGGCTAAGGTACTAGAGGATGTTCCCAAAATTTCCAAGGAAAGGCTTCGGCTTTCCTTTCATCTCCGACATGTATATAATTACAAGCCAAGTAGTATTCATAATATTTATTTTCACTGATAACAAGTACGTAAAACCTAAAATAAATCAAAGGTTTTAACAATAAAAAAAAAACAAATAAAAAGAAAGAAAAAGGGGAAGAAGAAAAATAAAGAAGAAAAAAAAGGAAAGAAAAAAAATATAATATTGTTAGGGAAGTGATACATTTACACTGTACATGAGAGTGTGTGTGTAAGGGCCAGAGGGCGTCAAGGCTTAGTGGAGACAAAAGACTGTTGCCAGATGTTAGCAGAATCTAGGATAGTCGGTTGGCGACCAGCGTGCGTGCAAGACGTTCTTCAGAGAGTAATATAGATGTATAACTGTTGTGTGGGAAATATAGGCAATAATTTGTATTCCCAAATCCTCGAATTTCCTTAACAAATATATATAAATATAAAATTTTCTTTTTCTATAAAAGGTTATTACTATTTCTGATAAACTCGAGAAATGAAAACATTATACCACTGACACAAAGATACACCACACAGAAGAAACTAACAGAGAACGCTTTAAGCTTGGCAAACTTACCGCCCGACGAATTTGCATACACCATAACCAAAACCCAGGACACATGGCTCTGATCGCAGGAGAAGCGATCCATATAGTCAAATGCATTCCGGTACAAGTAAAGGTACGACATACAACAAAATGCTACTCGGAACTACCCGTTTGGCAAAGGAATCGCACCACAGGAACTCCACCCGGACGTGCGCCAAACGTGGCGATATTCAGCACCATCGTCGTTGGCCACGAGCGGAAGCCACGTCATGTTCCCGGCAGAAAATCTGCAGTCTCGAACGCATTGGCGAGAGGAGCAACAGGAAAAACAATCGTCCCTGGAACAGTAAACATCCTGGGAATGATGGACAAAACACATTAACGACAATAGCGAAAAATACCGTATCAAGCTTATGGACTGGTTTTATGGAATTTGGAACTGTCAGTGCAGCAATATTTGGAATACTCGCAATATTTAAACTAATCAAAACAATAATAGATATAGCCGCACACGGATACCAGTTACGTGAAACTTACGAATGTGGAATCGCCCTATTAGGAGCAATATGCGGCTCAGTCACCCACCCGCTACGATACCTCAAAAGAAGACGAAATATCGATGATCAAACAGCACAACCTCAAGGGATATCGATAACACCGGTAGTCACTCAACTACCAACGACATCTACGTCCGCCTTGAGCGAACTCAGAGATACCATCAGTCAAATTTCCTTTGGAAATTTGAACTTCAAGGGCGGGGGTGTCACGTCCCGCGCTCCGCACACGCCGTAACAAGAACAAGAAAACCATTCTATACAAAACACGCGAATAAGGATTTGAATGCACAAACGAACACACGGCACTACGAAACGAAAGGAAGGATTAACAAAACGAGGGCGATTAACGGATCCAACCAATAAACAAAATACATATACACACAATTCAAAATAAACCAGGAAATAAGAATAACTACAAAAGGGGAAAATAATTGAAACGCCAGGAATATATATATATATATAAATATATATATATAAATATATATATATATATATATATATATATATATATATATATATATATATATATATATATATATATATATATATATATATATATATATATATATATATATATATATATATATATATATATATATATTTCAATCAATCAATTTGGAGAGTTACATATAAGTATAAACATATATGCCGAACATGTAATAACCTAGTAAATATTAGAGACAGTGCTTCCAATACTATGCAATGAATACAATATTATCAATTTATGAAATAAAAGTATACATGAAGTCAAAAACTAATAGTTTAACGAATACATAAAACATACAATATTGTATTATTAAAGAAATGAAGGTTACATTGTCAGAAACATATATATATATATATATATATATATATATATATATATATATATATATATATATATATATATATATGTGCGCATTCTATCAAATTGATAATCTAAGATACATACTTAAAACTAGCCTACATTCCGGTAAAGAATTATAAAATAAGAACTATATTACGGAACATGCATGTCTATATATAAATATATAAATTATATTCTAAACTAAACTACTATTAATGTATGCGCATTCTACATTATTGATTCAAATCGATAATCTAAGATACATACTTATAACTAGCCTACATTCCGGTAAAGGATTAATAAGTAATTGACATTTCATTTCGTATGAATACTACACTGCCAGGAGAAATATGCATATGAATACGTGTATATATATATATGTGTGCGCGTATGTTTTATATTATCGAATACTCTATAAAATAAACTACTCAAAACAATAAATAACGCAATCGAAGAATTACAAAACATTATATATATATATATATATATATATATATATATATATATACACGTATTCATATGCATATTTCTCTTGGCAGTGTAGTATTCATACGAAATGAAATGTCAATTATTTATTTATCCTTTACCGGAATGTAGGCTAGTTTTAAGTATGTATCTTAGATTATCGATTTGATAGAATTCGCACACATATATATATTTCTGACAATGTAACCTTCATTTCTTTAATAATACAATATTGTATGTTTTATGTATTCGTTAAACTATTAGTTTTTGACTTCATGTATACTTTTATTTCATAAATTGATAATATTGTATTTATTGCATAGTATTGGAAGCACTGTCTCTAATATTTACTAGGTTATTACATGTTCGGCATATATGTTTATACTTATATGTAACTGTCCAAATTGATTGATTGAAATATATTTATATATATATATATATATGCGTCTAAAAAATTTATTGTAGCTGTGTATGTGGACGACATCCTCGTGTTTGGGACGAATGAGTGGATTGAGATATTCAAAACTAGGATTAAGGACAAATTAGATGTTAGAATGCTAGGCGTAGACACTCAATTTCTGTCCATCCACCTGAGTAAGCCAAACAGCACCACTGTAGTATTCGATCAATCTATACAGATAGGTCAAATGCTGGATCTGTTTGACATTACTCGTGAGGTTGGGGTGGTGGGAGTGTCGACACCGCTAGCTAGAGAATGCGAGGCTGGTTTTGATATTGAACGTGATGAGCCTCTCGACAGTAAATTATATGAACAAGCTGTGGGGCACATAATGTATGTAGCTACTGTAAGTCGTCCTGATGTTGCGTGTGCAATAGGGAAACTAAGCCAAAGATGCGCGAATCCGACTGTATCCGATTGGAAAGCAGCGAAGCGGGTATTCAGATATTTACTAAAGACCAAAGACTTGAAGTTAGTATACCAAAGGACCGGGCAACCTCTGAAGGTGTTTTGCGACTCGGATTTTGCGGGTTGTACGGTAGACAGGAAATCCAGGAGCGGGTATGTGTTCATACTCGCTGGTGGTGCGATATCCTGGCTATCCAAAAAACAACCGATTATGGCTCAATCGACGTGCGAAGCGGAATTTGTGGCAATGCAGGAAGCAGCAAGGGAAACAGTGTGGATTTCTTTACTGTTAAAGGAATTGGGTCAACTGTCATATTGCCATCGCCCCTGCAAGATATTCTGCGATAATATCGGAGCTATTTCATGGTCAAAGGACGAAATAGTTGCTGAGAGTTCTAAGCACGTCCAAGTGCGCTACTTTTACGTTAAGAACTGCGTATCGAGGGGGATACTAGATTATACTTATGTACCTAGTCCTGAGAATGTGGCTGACATTCTCACCAAAGGCCTAAATAGGATTAAGACCCAGCAATTTACCAAAGCTATGGGGCTTGTAGAAACTAGCGATCAAAGGGGAGTGTTGAGAAATGTTAAGTTGGTATGATCGCTGCTTACTACAAGCTAAGTTGGTACGACTTCTAACGACGCTCTTTTGTCTTAGAAGTCGACCACGTTGTTCTATTGACTTGGAGATTCCTGTGTGGTAAGACGTGTTATAAGACTGAAATATATTGGAGAAAACGAATCTAAGTGAATCGTTATTTTATAAACCCAAAACCTTATTAAATAACAATCAAAGCCATGTGTCCTGGGTTTTGGTTATGGTGTATGCAAATTCGTCGGGCGGTAAGTTTGCCAAGCTTAAAGCGTTCTCTATTAGTTTCTTCTGTGTGGTGTATCTTTGTGTCAGTGTATCATGGTATAATGTTTTCGTTTCTCGAGTTTATCAGAAATAGGAATAACCTTTTATAGAAAAAGAAAATTTTATATTTATATATATTATATTTTTTTTCTTTCCTTTTTTTTTTCTTCTTTTTTTTCTTCTTCCCCCTTTTTTTTGTTTTTTTTTTTATTGTTAAAACCTTTGTTTTATTTTAGGTTTTACGTACTTGTTATCAGTGAAAATAAATATTATGAATACTACTTGGATTGTAACTATATACATATATGCGTACAAAATCCACTTCTACATGTTAGATATAATAATATAACAATACTACGTAGATTAATACACAATAAAATATCCTTTTACTCCGGTTATATTTATTACTAACTCTCAATTAATCTATCTTAATTATTTTCTAACCACTTTCTATATTTATCAGCTATTTTATTTCTTTTTGTTAATCTGCGAAATCCATGCATGTACACTTCCTTGTATGGTGATTGATTGTTCACGAGGTAAGTTGCACTTTCACTGTTTTCGTTATTCGTTGAACTAACACGTTTTACATTCAAACAGTAATTGGAACACTCGTAATAAACTTCTTTTCTTTTTCCAAGTTTCCGCTATCTGTGTCATTCGACGAACACTGCCACGCCTCCACAGCACCGTTATAACATTTAGCGATGCTGCTCTTTGCATTAAGGCAATTGAAGTTAATTCGTTCGTTTATTTTCAGCTGGTACATGGTGTCCCGCAAGCAGGGAGCCATATCATATTTTGCATGTAGACCTTCTTGTTTGATGATTACTTGTTTACAAGGTAACTTTCACTTCCCCTCTTTTAATTATTTATTGAATCGACACGTTGTATATTCAAACAATAATTGGAGTACACATAATAATTTTCCCTTTTTCTTTTTAGGTTTTCGCTATCTGTATTATTCGACGGACAGTGTTACACCTCCTTTTGATTTATCCATAATATAGTTATAACATTTAGTAACCTTGTATTTTGCACTGAGACAATTGAAACTAATTTATTCACTTATTTTAGGTAGCTGTCATACATTGTGTTCCACGAACAACGATCCATAACCTATACTTGCACGTACACTTTCTTGTATGTTGATCACTTGTTCACAAGGTAACTTTCACTTTCACTAGTTAATTGTTCATTAAGTTAACACGTTTTATATTTAAGCAATAATTGAAACACGTATAATAATTTTCCTTTTTCCTTTTAGGTGTTCGATATCTGTATTATTCGACGAACAGCACTATAACATATACTACCGCACTACGTTGCCCACTGAAATCGCTTTATTCATTGCTTATTTCGATTATGCGCTAGTTTTAACTTGTTTAAATGCACCGTTCGCGGAATCCCTTTTACTTCGATCTTGACGTTTTGGTTCTGCAAGATTTCTAGCACTTTGTATGGTCCAGTATATTGATCGGAGAATTTTCCTTTACTGGGTTCTTTTAGTAAATATATCGAATCTCCTATTTTAAAATCTTGGGGGTTGATTCGTCGGTCGTAATATTCTTTTGATCTTAGTTTGGATTTTATCAAATTTTCTCTCGCCATTCGTTGTACGGTGTTAATTTTATCGAACAGATCTTCGAGATATTCTGCGTAAGTTGGTTCCATGTTCTCTTCGATTATTACTTCACCAGTAGGTTCTCTGGCTAGATGTCCAAAAACTAATTCGTGCGGGGAGAATTTCGTTCCTTCGTGTACAGAGGTATTATAGGAAAACATAGCTAATTCTACCCATTCGTCCCAATTTTTGGAATTTTCAATGTATAATTTGAGATATTCTATCAGCACGTGGTGAGATCTTTCGATTGAACCGTTACTTTGTGGATGATATGCCGTCGTGGTATATTGTTTGATGCGGAATCTCTTTGCTACTTTCTTCATTAGTGAGGATGTAAAGTTCGTTCCTTGATCAGTGAGAATAGCTCTCGGTGACCCGAAACGACAAATAAATCGCTTTACAAAAACGTCCGCTAAGATAGGCCGAGAGGCTGAAGAGATTCCTCCTAGTGGAATCCCAATTGAGTATTTTGTTAATAAGTCTTGGATAGTTAATATATATTCGTTTCCCTTTTGGGTTTTTGGTAATGGACCTATAATATCCATACTAACCTTATCGAACGCTTTACCTGGTGTGTCTGTAAGTACCATTGGTTGCTTTGCTTTTATTCTTGTGAGTTTCTTCAATTGACATTCCTTACATGTTCTTACGTAATCTTGAATTTCCTTTTTCATATTTTCCCAATAGTAATGTTGTCGTATTCTTTGATAAGTTTTTGTTATTCCTTTGTGTCCTGCTACGCTTGATTCATGTTTTTCTCGTATTATGTTGTTCCGCGCTTCCACAGATGGGGTAATTACTTCCCCAGTGCAAATGGTGATGGTTAAGGTTTTTTCCATAAATATTTCCTTTAATTTTCTGATTGTATATCGCCAGGGTATTGTTTCTCATTTACTGCGTCTAATAGAGATCTTAGCGAGTTTAATAAATTTTCTGGTGTTATTGGAATATTTCTATTTTCCTTTATCGGTAGGAATACAATGTATTTTCCAGAATCGTAATTCAATCTTGCTTTTTCTAACATTAAATCTTCATAACGAGGTAACTTTCCCGTTTCCTTCATTTCTAAGGCTCCTTTATCTATCGGATTGCCATGTATATCTATAAATACTACTTTATGGTCATTTACTCTCGCAATTGAGTCTCGGGTTTCTGAAATTCTTAGTTCCGCAATTATCGTAGGTCTCGTGTCCTTTTCTCGTTGTTGAATTAGTTCTGGAATTACAGTGGAGGTCTCTTTTTCGCTTGTTGTATCCGTGCCTTCTTTTTCTCGATTGGTTATTGCTCTATCTGTACTTACATCGATTTCTGCTAATGCTTGGTCTAAATATTTTATGGGGGTTTCTTCTATTGTAAAATGTTTTCGGGTAAAACCCTTTCCTTGATTTTTAGAATCACTGGATTGAGGCAAGACGTGTGGTTTAGCTTCGAATATGGGAGAGTCTTCGGTTGACGTATCTATTTCGAATCTTTTTGAGACAGGATAGCGAATCGGTGAGACTTCCTCTCTCTTTCTGATTGGTAAACAAACTTCCGGAGGTTTCCTAGATAATGCGTCTGCGTTTCCGTTCGCCCTGCCTTCTTTGTATACAATATCAAATTCGAAGTCCGATAACTTTAATTTCCATTTCCAAATTCTTGAAGTAGGATCTTTGATAGAATGCATCCACGCTAAAGGTTTATGATCGGTTACGATGGTAAACTTTCTTCCGTAAAGATACGGTCGGAAGTGCATTGCGCTGTAAACAATTGCCAGACACTCCTTTTCTATGGTAGAGTAGTTTCGTTCGGCGGGATTTAATAGCCTTGAGGCATACGCAATCGGCAAATCCTTTCCGATTGGCCCTTGACTCAGTACACCGCTTATTGCATATCCTGATGCGTCTGTAGTAAGGTTAAAGGGTTTAGAAAAGTCTGGATATTGCAGGATGGGTTTCGTCACTAACGCTGTCTTTAAATTATTGAATGCGTTTTCTTGATTTTCTGTCCATTTAAAGGGAGTATCTTTCTTTAATAGTTGTGTCAATGGTTTCGCGACCTTGGGGAAATCGGGTATAAATCTTCTGTAATATCCTGCTAGTCCCAGAAATCGTTTGATATTTTTCGCCCTCTTTGGTCGTGGAAATTTTGATACGGCTTCGACTTTCTTTGGGTCGGGTTTCACGCCATCCTCACTAATTATATGTCCTAAATAATTCACCTCGTGTCGTAAAAATTCGCACTTATCAGGTTGTAATCGTAATTTAGCTTTCCTCAGTCTTTCCATTAATTTATTAAATTTAATTTCGCGTTCTTGGAGAGACGTGGAATAAATCACTATGTCATCCAGATAGACGAATAGTTCTATTCCTTGCAGACCAGATAATATTGAATTCATCAAACGTTGAAATGTTGCTGGGGCATCTTTTAATCCAAAGGGCATTCTTTTGAATTGAAAATGCCCGTATGGTGTCGAAAATGCAGTTTTGTGGGCATCTTCCTGTGACATACGGATCTGGTGAAAGCCCGATGCCAAGTCAAACGTGGAAAAATATTTTGCACTTCCTAATTGATCCAATATTTCTGTAATGTTGGGTAGTGGGAAGGCATCGCCAATCGTTTTATCGTTCAATTTTCTATAATCGATGACTAATCTCCAGCGCTTATTTCCTTGCGAATCGGGTTTTTGAGCACAATCCATAACGGGGAGTTATATGGAGATATTGATGGTTCCACTACGTCCGTATCTAGTAGTTCTTGGACCTGTCGATTTATTTCTTCTCGATGTATTGGTGGATATCGATACTGTTTAGTATTGATGGGTATATTATCCGTTGTAATTATCCTATGTTCCAGAACTTCGGTTGCTTCCAATGTATCTCCTGGAATATGAAACCTATCTTGATTATTACGAATCAATTTTTTAGCATTTTCCTTTTCTTCTTCGTTCAAATGTTCGAGTCGTAGTAACTCATTTATTTTATCGTATCTACTTTCCTCCGATCTTAGAACTGTATTGCACGCTGTCCTAGGAAGCGGGGTGGGGGGCGGGGGGGATTTTCAAATTCTTTAATTACCATCGTTGGTGTTGTAAATACGTAATCTCTCGAAGTAGTATTTATTACTCTTATGTAACCTTTTCCTTTATGATTCCTCACAACTGCATTACCAAAATAGATTCCCTTGTTCGGCTCGATTCTTGGAATAAATCCCTCTTTTATCTCTGGATTAGCGATATTAACTGAACACGTTATTGAACTTCGCTTCGGTATAATTATTTTTTCTTTACTATCGAAGGGAATATAAATATTTCCCCATCTGATATGTTTTCCCTCATAATCTAAACGAGCCTTACAACCTGCAAAAAATTCGGATCCTAGGATTCCGTCTTGATCGATTAGCAATGAATCATCGACTATGATGAAAACCAACCGGATGGCCCGCAACCTGTATTACCGTCTGCCCTAGGGAGACCAGGCTCGTTGCCGTAATTCCTCGCACTTCGATTGATTCCTTTTCGTCGATGATGGCTGAATCGAGTAAAGCAGGTTTCTTGATAATGTTGATTTCCGATCCAGAGTCTAATAATAAACTCGTCTTAGTCTTTAGATCTGGGGAAACTATTCGTGCAGTTGGGTTCGTTGGGGAATCGTTAAATTTTATTGAAATAATTCGGAGAGGTCGCCTTCCGAATCTGAATTCAACTCCTGATGATTTTCCTTCGCCGGTTGCTTGTGCTTCACTCTTTTCCTTTTGCCTTGAGATTCTGGATTCTCTGTCTGTGACCTCGTTTGGTTGTGGGATGACTCCCCCACAATATTTAGTGGTTGTTCGTTCGATCTTATGGTCGGCATTGCGTTCGCTCTGTCTCTCGTTATGGGTGGTGGAGTCGATCTCGCGGGGGTGGCTGTCCTCGTTCTGTTTGTTGCCGTCGGCGCCGGTCGCCTGGTTGCCGCCTGTACTCTTGGGCGATTCGGCGTATCGTTCCTTCGTGGCTCGCCCCATTCTCCCGAAGGACGTGTTTGGTTTCCCGATGGTCTCGAAGCATAGGGTACGATTAATCCGGCATCTACTCGGGCTTTAAATTTGTAACAGTCTTTCACTAGATGCCCGGGTTTTTTGCAATAGTTACACGTGATATTTTGTCTTGTAGAATTCAAAAAATTCTGCGATGGAGGTAGCGATCTTCGATCTTGGCGGTTGTTCCTGATATTGTTGTTAGTGTTCGAAGGATGTGCGTTGTCGCGTCTGTAATAGTTCGAGGGTGTCGGTCGTTGGGGTCGCGTTCTATCGGTTATTTGTTTCAATTCGTGTGTTGCTTTGACGGCTTGACGATACGCATCTTCTAAAGTATGGTACCCTGCTATTTTTACTCGCACATATACCTCGTTCGGAAGTCCTTTAACGAAAGCTTCTTTCGTTTCCCAATCTATAGTATCTTGGATATCGGGGGATATGATGCCGTAGTCGCCTCTTTCTCCGTCCATTATTGCCAATCTAAGATTTCTAACGCGATCCATATAATCTAATATGTCTTCCCCGGGTCGTTGAAATATCGTTCCTAATTCCCCTTTATATTCGTTAAGAGATTTCTTTGGGCCGAATAGATCCTTTAATTTGTTTCCGAAATCGTTTAGACTCGTTAATTCTGTGTCTTCGATGGCGAGGAGCGCGTGTCCACGGAGCTTATTTACTAACAATTTTACCAATTGAGGTTCTTGATATCTGGAAATCATATTTCGCGCGCGCTCACAAGCTCTTAAAAAGTGGAATACCGATGGTCGATATCCGTCAAACACTGGCACCGATTCGATCGCATCTTTTAGCTTAATTGGCTGGGTATGTCCACTCGGCTGGACCGTCTCTTGTTGCGTTGTCGGCGGCGATACGGGTGTTTTAGGTTCTTGTTTTGTTTTAAGTTCGAATAAGCCGCTTTGTAATTCGGCGAGTTTTGCACTCATATCGCGAAAGTTCGCATCCCATGCTTTAAGCTTTTCCGACAATGTCAAAACCATTTCTTCGTCCAACGATTCCACTACACTCGCCATTGTTTCTTAAATATTTGTTAAATATATATATTAATCAAGATAGACTAACTAAATATTAACGACAAGACATAACTGACCTCGGTGCGAAGGAATAAAGTTATGCTACACGAAATAACTGGTAACACAATACACAAAACATTAACTAAATTAAACGAGACTTACATAAATGCAAGTCACGTATAATCAAAACAATGACTATTGAAATTCGGTAACAATACAATCCATGCTATCACATTAAAGTAGCACACGGTATTGACACACACAATATCATGAAACACAAAACAATATTACAAAACACTACTAAATAAAATTATAGTGATTAACAATTAATTAGTTATTTCAACAACACGTTACTGTTGACATTAAACCAACGCCATACCAAAGAGACACGCGAGCGACCATGTTGAAAAATTCGTCGCGCGCACATACAAATAACAGCCAATGCAATACAATACAGCATCATAATAGGAATGTTAGGTACTAATAAAAAAAAAAAAAAAAAAAAAAACAAGGAAAAGGGGGAGAGAGTTAAGGAAAATATATATAATAAATAACAACTAACATAATTATAACATATTATATATATTATATTATATACAGGGATACAGTATTCGTACAAAGGAACAGATCCAAACGAAAATTATATATATAAAAAAAAATAAATAATATATATATGTAATATCGTGATATAATATATTTACAAGGAATGGATGATACAGATGTTAATCGGACAGAAAAAGACGATTGTTGTTCAACCTGAACTATTCACACCAAACGTACAGAAAACAGCACAACTAAATAATTAGATAACGACTCGACTTTCACAAAATGCAATCAACACTCTCTCGGCAACGCCACTCGCAAACTCTGTTTGTTGATTCCTTTTCTCCCGTCCCTTGGCAACCGCTCGTGGCCAAGATCACGTAGGTCTCCTCTTTCCAAAACTACGCGATCAAAAACAAACGCCTCGGCTCTCGCGACATTCCACGCGGATCACCCGCCAACTCCCAGGCCTCTCACTCACGATACTACATATATACATTAACTATTTTTATATGTGTGTACAGAACTGATGGCGAACTCATCAACCATTTTCTGAACGACGGATGGAACAACATGAATAGCAATTCACACAGTGGAACTGTAAAGTATTTGTACGAAACCAAATACTGATGCTATCCACCTGTAAACAAACAATATTTATAACTATGCATATAATTTTCACTTATGTTCACCACTATATATATATATACTCGAAGACAAGGTACATTTGTGATATTTATTCCTATTGATGATATATACTTATATATTTATAACAATAAAACAAATCTCATTTATACTACTTACCAATACGTACGCATATATGTATGTCGGATCACGATTCGAATTTTGGGCGCGCGACGACTCTTCGTGTGGACTAGCCATCGTTTCACAAAGCCGAGATTTTATTTACACGTATATACAGGTCTATCACTAAGCTTAACAAATAATAAGTACAACTAATAATAAGTCTAACAAACACTAAGACTAATGAATAATACGATCTACGAATAATTAAATTAAATTAAATAATACTATTAGCAATGTTTGAGTTCAAACGAATCCACGGTCACCGGGATAACTCCTTACTAAGCGAAACTAACTTAGACGCAAATGCGATCGTCGAAAATGCTCGATGTATCACTCTCCAAGGCAATCGCAAGAATGCCAGCCTCGTGGTGATTTTTCTCCCTGTACGATTGCATTTTGTTTTCTATACCCGTTTGGAAGCATCGAGAAGGTTCCAAACGCCGTTGCTAGGCACACTCGTTGGAAGCATCGAGAAAGTTCCAAACGCCGTTGCTAGGCAGTTTCTGCCTGGAGTTTTGATTACTAATACAATGTATGTCCCATTGCATCGGCACCTCCGAGGCAACATCACACGTGGCTAGGCCCGCTCTCGAGGCCGCATGCCGCCACAACCACATTTCTCGGAAAACACATACAACCACTCCAGACCTCCGTTAGATAAAACATCCATCCCGTGACCGTGGCTACGTTCAGCGACCGATTCTCACCTCGAACCCAATCTCGCTTATTACAAATCTTAAGCAATTACAACTATAATAAAATCTAGGCTAAGGTACTAGAGGATGTTCCCAAAATTTCCAAGGAAAGGCTTCGGCTTTCCTTTCATCTCCGACATGTATATAATTACAAGCCAAGTAGTATTCATAATATTTATTTTCACTGATAACAAGTACGTAAAACCTAAAATAAATCAAAGGTTTTAACAATAAAAAAAAAACAAAAAAAAAAGAAAGAAAAAGGGGAAGAAGAAAAATAAAGAAGAAAAAAAAGGAAAGAAAAAAAATATAATATTGTTAGGGAAGTGATACATTTACACTGTACATGAGAGTGTGTGTGTAAGGGCCAGAGGGCGTCAAGGCTTAGTGGAGACAAAAGACTGTTGCCAGATGTTAGCAGAATCTAGGATAGTCGGTTGGCGACCAGCGTGCGTGCAAGACGTTCTTCAGAGAGTAATATAGATGTATAACTGTTGTGTGGGAAATATAGGCAATAATTTGTATTCCCAAATCCTCGAATTTCCTTAACAAATATATATAAATATAAAATTTTCTTTTTCTATAAAAGGTTATTACTATTTCTGATAAACTCGAGAAATGAAAACATTATACCATGATACACTGACACAAAGATACACCACACAGAAGAAACTAACAGAGAACGCTTTAAGCTTGGCAAACTTACCGCCCGACGAATTTGCATACACCATAACCAAAACCCAGGACACATGGCTCTGATCGCAGGAGAAGCGATCCATATAGTCAAATGCATTCCGGTACAAGTAAAGGTACGACATACAACAAAATGCTACTCGGAACTACCCGTTTGGCAAAGGAATCGCACCACAGGAACTCCACCCGGACGTGCGCCAAACGTGGCGATATTCAGCACCATCGTCGTTGGCCACGAGCGGAAGCCACGTCATGTTCCCGGCAGAAAATCTGCAGTCTCGAACGCATTGGCGAGAGGAGCAACAGGAAAAACAATCGTCCCTGGAACAGTAAACATCCTGGGAATGATGGACAAAACACATTAACGACAATAGCGAAAAATACCGTATCAAGCTTATGGACTGGTTTTATGGAATTTGGAACTGTCAGTGCAGCAATATTTGGAATACTCGCAATATTTAAACTAATCAAAACAATAATAGATATAGCCGCACACGGATACCAGTTACGTGAAACTTACGAATGTGGAATCGCCCTATTAGGAGCAATATGCGGCTCAGTCACCCACCCGCTACGATACCTCAAAAGAAGACGAAATATCGATGATCAAACAGCACAACCTCAAGGGATATCGATAACACCGGTAGTCACTCAACTACCAACGACATCTACGTCCGCCTTGAGCGAACTCAGAGATACCATCAGTCAAATTTCCTTTGGAAATTTGAACTTCAAGGGCGGGGGTGTCACGTCCCGCGCTCCGCACACGCCGTAACAAGAACAAGAAAACCATTCTATACAAAACACGCGAATAAGGATTTGAATGCACAAACGAACACACGGCACTACGAAACGAAAGGAAGGATTAACAAAACGAGGGCGATTAACGGATCCAACCAATAAACAAAATACATATACACACAATTCAAAATAAACCAGGAAATAAGAATAACTACAAAAGGGGAAAATAATTGAAACGCCAGGAATATATATATATATATATATATATATATATATATATATATATATATATATATATATATATATATATATATATATATATATATATATATATATATTAAACTATTAGTTAAACTATTAGTTTTTGACTTCATGTATACTTTTATTTCATAAATTGATAATATTGTATTTATTGCATAGTATTGGAAGCACTGTCTCTAATATTTACTAGGTTATTACATGTTCGGCATATATGTTTATACTTATATGTAACTGTCCAAATTGATTGATTGAAATATATTTATATATATATATATATATGCGTCTAAAAAATTTATTGTAGCTGTGTATGTGGACGACATCCTCGTGTTTGGGACGAATGAGTGGATTGAGATATTCAAAACTAGGATTAAGGACAAATTAGATGTTAGAATGCTAGGCGTAGACACTCAATTTCTGTCCATCCACCTGAGTAAGCCAAACAGCACCACTGTAGTATTCGATCAATCTGTACAGATAGGTCAAATGCTGGATCTGTTTGACATTACTCGTGAGGTTGGGGTGGTGGGAGTGTCGACACCGCTAGCTAGAGAATGCGAGGCTGGTTTTGATATTGAACGTGATGAGCCTCTCGACAGTAAATTATATGAACAAGCTGTGGGGCACATAATGTATGTAGCTACTGTAAGTCGTCCTGATGTTGCGTGTGCAATAGGGAAACTAAGCCAAAGATGCGCGAATCCGACTGTATCCGATTGGAAAGCAGCGAAGCGGGTATTCAGATATTTACTAAAGACCAAAGACTTGAAGTTAGTATACCAAAGGACCGGGCAACCTCTGAAGGTGTTTTGCGACTCGGATTTTGCGGGTTGTACGGTAGACAGGAAATCCAGGAGCGGGTATGTGTTCATACTCGCTGGTGGTGCGATATCCTGGCTATCCAAAAAACAACCGATTATAGCTCAATCGACGTGCGAAGCGGAATTTGTGGCAATGCAGGAAGCAGCAAGGGAAACAGTGTGGATTTCTTTACTGTGAAAGGAATTGGGTCAACTGTCATATTGCCATCGCCCCTGCAAGATATTCTGCGATAATATCGGAGCTATTTCATGGTCAAAGGACGAAATAGTTGCTGAGAGTTCTAAGCACGTCCAAGTGCGCTACTTTTACGTTAAGAACTGCGTATCGAGGGGGATACTAGATTATACTTATGTACCTAGTCCTGAGAATGTGGCTGACATTCTCACCAAAGGCCTAACTAGGATTAAGACCCAGCAATTTACCAAAGCTATGGGGCTTGTAGAAACTAGCGATCAAAGGGGAGTGTTGAGAAATGTTAAGTTGGTATGATCGCTGCTTACTACAAGCTAAGTTGGTACGACTTCTAACGACGCTCTTTTGTCTTAGAAGTCGACCACGTTGTTCTATTGACTTGGAGATTCCTGTGTGGTAAGACGTGTTATAAGACTGAAATATATTGGAGAAAACGAATCTAAGTGAATCGTTATTTTATAAACCCAAAACTTTATTAAATAACAATCAAAGCCATGTGTCCTGGGTTTTGGTTATGGTGTATGCAAATTCGTCGGGCGGTAAGTTTGCCAAGCTTAAAGCGTTCTCTATTAGTTTCTTCTGTGTGGTGTATCTTTGTGTCAGTGTATCATGGTATAATGTTTTCGTTTCTCGAGTTTATCAGAAATAGGAATAACCTTTTATAGAAAAAGAAAATTTTATATTTATATATATTATATTTTTTTTCTTTCCTTTTTTTTCTTCTTTTTTTTCTTCTTCCCCCTTTTTTTGTTTTTTTTTTATTGTTAAAACCTTTGTTTTATTTTAGGTTTTACGTACTTGTTATCAGTGAAAATAAATATTATGAATACTACTTGGATTGTAACTATATACATATATGCGTACAAAATCCACTTCTACATGTTAGATATAATAATATAACAATACTACGTAGATTAATACACAATAAAATATCCTTTTACTCCGGTTATATTTATTACTAACTCTCAATTAATCTATCTTAATTATTTTCTAACCACTTTCTATATTTATCAGCTATTTTATTTCTTTTTGTTAATCTGCGAAATCCATGCATGTACACTTCCTTGTATGGTGATTGATTGTTCACGAGGTAAGTTGCACTTTCACTGTTTTCGTTATTCGTTGAACTAACACGTTTTACATTCAAACAGTAATTGGAACACTCGTAATAAACTTCTTTTCTTTTTCCAAGTTTCCGCTATCTGTGTCATTCGACGAACACTGCCACGCCTCCACAGCACCGTTATAACATTTAGCGATGCTGCTCTTTGCATTAAGGCAATTGAAGTTAATTCGTTCGTTTATTTTCAGCTGGTACATGGTGTCCCGCAAGCAGGGAGCCATATCATATTTTGCATGTAGACCTTCTTGTTTGATGATTACTTGTTTACAAGGTAACTTTCACTTCCCCTCTTTTAATTATTTATTGAATCGACACGTTGTATATTCAAACAATAATTGGAGTACACATAATAATTTTCCCTTTTTCTTTTTAGGTTTTCGCTATCTGTATTATTCGACGGACAGTGTTACACCTCCTTTTGATTTATCCATAATATAGTTATAACATTTAGTAACCTTGTATTTTGCACTGAGACAATTGAAACTAATTTATTCACTTATTTTAGGTAGCTGTCATACATTGTGTTCCAAGAACAACGATCCATAACCTATACTTGCACGTACACTTTCTTGTATGTTGATCACTTGTTCACAAGGTAACTTTCACTTTCACTAGTTAATTGTTCATTAAGTTAACACGTTTTATATTTAAGCAATAATTGAAACACGTATAATAATTTTCCTTTTTCCTTTTAGGTGTTCGATATCTGTATTATTCGACGAACAGCACTATAACATATACTACCGCACTACGTTGCCCACTGAAATCGCTTTATTCATTGCTTATTTCGATTATGCGCTAGTTTTAACTTGTTTAAATGCACCGTTCGCGGAATCCCTTTTACTTCGATCTTGACGTTTTGGTTCTGCAAGATTTCTAGCACTTTGTATGGTCCAGTATATTGATCGGAGAATTTTCCTTTACTGGGTTCTTTTAGTAAATATATCGAATCTCCTATTTTAAAATCTTGGGGGTTGATTCGTCGGTCGTAATATTCTTTTGATCTTAGTTTGGATTTTATCAAATTTTCTCTCGCCATTCGTTGTACGGTGTTAATTTTATCGAACAGATCTTCGAGATATTCTGCGTAAGTTGGTTCCATGTTCTCTTCGATTATTACTTCACCAGTAGGTTCTCTGGCTAGATGTCCAAAAACTAATTCGTGCGGGGAGAATTTCGTTCCTTCGTGTACAGAGGTATTATAGGAAAACATAGCTAATTCTACCCATTCGTCCCAATTTTTGGAATTTTCAATGTATAATTTGAGATATTCTATCAGCACGTGGTGAGATCTTTCGATTGAACCGTTACTTTGTGGATGATATGCCGTCGTGGTATATTGTTTGATGCGGAATCTCTTTGCTACTTTCTTCATTAGTGAGGATGTAAAGTTCGTTCCTTGATCAGTGAGAATAGCTCTCGGTGACCCGAAACGACAAATAAATCGCTTTACAAAAACGTCCGCTAAGATAGGCCGAGAGGCTGAAGAGATTCCTCCTAGTGGAATCCCAATTGAGTATTTTGTTAATAAGTCTTGGATAGTTAATATATATTCGTTTCCCTTTTGGGTTTTTGGTAATGGACCTATAATATCCATACTAACCTTATCGAACGCTTTACCTGGTGTGTCTGTAAGTACCATTGGTTGCTTTGCTTTTATTCTTGTGAGTTTCTTCAATTGACATTCCTTACATGTTCTTACGTAATCTTGAATTTCCTTTTTCATATTTTCCCAATAGTAATGTTGTCGTATTCTTTGATAAGTTTTTGTTATTCCTTTGTGTCCTGCTACGCTTGATTCATGTTTTTCTCGTATTATGTTGTTCCGCGCTTCCACAGATGGGGTAATTACTTCCCCAGTGCAAATGGTGATGGTTAAGGTTTTTTCCATAAATATTTCCTTTAATTTTCTGATTGTATATCGCCAGGGTATTGTTTCTCATTTACTGCGTCTAATAGAGATCTTAGCGAGTTTAATAAATTTTCTGGTGTTATTGGAATATTTCTATTTTCCTTTATCGGTAGGAATACAATGTATTTTCCAGAATCGTAATTCAATCTTGCTTTTTCTAACATTAAATCTTCATAACGAGGTAACTTTCCCGTTTCCTTCATTTCTAAGGCTCCTTTATCTATCGGATTGCCATGTATATCTATAAATACTACTTTATGGTCATTTACTCTCGCAATTGAGTCTCGGGTTTCTGAAATTCTTAGTTCCGCAATTATCGTAGGTCTCGTGTCCTTTTCTCGTTGTTGAATTAGTTCTGGAATTACAGTGGAGGTCTCTTTTTCGCTTGTTGTATCCGTGCCTTCTTTTTCTCGATTGGTTATTGCTCTATCTGTACTTACATCGATTTCTGCTAATGCTTGGTCTAAATATTTTATGGGGGTTTCTTCTATTGTAAAATGTTTTCGGGTAAAACCCTTTCCTTGATTTTTAGAATCACTGGATTGAGGCAAGACGTGTGGTTTAGCTTCGAATATGGGAGAGTCTTCGGTTGACGTATCTATTTCGAATCTTTTTGAGACAGGATAGCGAATCGGTGAGACTTCCTCTCTCTTTCTGATTGGTAAACAAACTTCCGGAGGTTTCCTAGATAATGCGTCTGCGTTTCCGTTCGCCCTGCCTTCTTTGTATACAATATCAAATTCGAAGTCCGATAACTTTAATTTCCATTTCCAAATTCTTGAAGTAGGATCTTTGATAGAATGCATCCACGCTAAAGGTTTATGATCGGTTACGATGGTAAACTTTCTTCCGTAAAGATACGGTCGGAAGTGCATTGCGCTGTAAACAATTGCCAGACACTCCTTTTCTATGGTAGAGTAGTTTCGTTCGGCGGGATTTAATAGCCTTGAGGCATACGCAATCGGCAAATCCTTTCCGATTGGCCCTTGACTCAGTACACCGCTTATTGCATATCCTGATGCGTCTGTAGTAAGGTTAAAGGGTTTAGAAAAGTCTGGATATTGCAGGATGGGTTTCGTCACTAACGCTGTCTTTAAATTATTGAATGCGTTTTCTTGATTTTCTGTCCATTTAAAGGGAGTATCTTTCTTTAATAGTTGTGTCAATGGTTTCGCGACCTTGGGGAAATCGGGTATAAATCTTCTGTAATATCCTGCTAGTCCCAGAAATCGTTTGATATTTTTCGCCCTCTTTGGTCGTGGAAATTTTGATACGGCTTCGACTTTCTTTGGGTCGGGTTTCACGCCATCCTCACTAATTATATGTCCTAAATAATTCACCTCGTGTCGTAAAAATTCGCACTTATCAGGTTGTAATCGTAATTTAGCTTTCCTCAGTCTTTCCATTAATTTATTAAATTTAATTTCGCGTTCTTGGAGAGACGTGGAATAAATCACTATGTCATCCAGATAGACGAATAGTTCTATTCCTTGCAGACCAGATAATATTGAATTCATCAAACGTTGAAATGTTGCTGGGGCATCTTTTAATCCAAAGGGCATTCTTTTGAATTGAAAATGCCCGTATGGTGTCGAAAATGCAGTTTTGTGGGCATCTTCCTGTGACATACGGATCTGGTGAAAGCCCGATGCCAAGTCAAACGTGGAAAAATATTTTGCACTTCCTAATTGATCCAATATTTCTGTAATGTTGGGTAGTGGGAAGGCATCGCCAATCGTTTTATCGTTCAATTTTCTATAATCGATGACTAATCTCCAGCGCTTATTTCCTTGCGAATCGGGTTTTTGAGCACAATCCATAACGGGGAGTTATATGGAGATATTGATGGTTCCACTACGTCCGTATCTAGTAGTTCTTGGACCTGTCGATTTATTTCTTCTCGATGTATTGGTGGATATCGATACTGTTTAGTATTGATGGGTATATTATCCGTTGTAATTATCCTATGTTCCAGAACTTCGGTTGCTTCCAATGTATCTCCTGGAATATGAAACCTATCTTGATTATTACGAATCAATTTTTTAGCATTTTCCTTTTCTTCTTCGTTCAAATGTTCGAGTCGTAGTAACTCATTTATTTTATCGTATCTACTTTCCTCCGATCTTAGAACTGTATTGCACGCTGTCCTAGGAAGCGGGGTGGGGGGCGGGGGGGATTTTCAAATTCTTTAATTACCATCGTTGGTGTTGTAAATACGTAATCTCTCGAAGTAGTATTTATTACTCTTATGTAACCTTTTCCTTTATGATTCCTCACAACTGCATTACCAAAATAGATTCCCTTGTTCGGCTCGATTCTTGGAATAAATCCCTCTTTTATCTCTGGATTAGCGATATTAACTGAACACGTTATTGAACTTCGCTTCGGTATAATTATTTTTTCTTTACTATCGAAGGGAATATAAATATTTCCCCATCTGATATGTTTTCCCTCATAATCTAAACGAGCCTTACAACCTGCAAAAAATTCGGATCCTAGGATTCCGTCTTGATCGATTAGCAATGAATCATCGACTGTGATGAAAACCAACCGGATGGCCCGCAACCTGTATTACCGTCTGCCCTAGGGAGACCAGGCTCGTTGCCGTAATTCCTCGCACTTCGATTGATTCCTTTTCGTCGATGATGGCTGAATCGAGTAAAGCAGGTTTCTTGATAATGTTGATTTCCGATCCAGAGTCTAATAATAAACTCGTCTTAGTCTTTAGATCTGGGGAAACTATTCGTGCAGTTGGGTTCGTTGGGGAATCGTTAAATTTTATTGAAATAATTCGGAGAGGTCGCCTTCCGAATCTGAATTCAACTCCTGATGATTTTCCTTCGCCGGTTGCTTGTGCTTCACTCTTTTCCTTTTGCCTTGAGATGCTGGATTCTCTGTCTGTGACCTCGTTTGGTTGTGGGATGACTCCCCCACAATATTTAGTGGTTGTTCGTTCGATCTTATGGTCGGCATTGCGTTCGCTCTGTCTCTCGTTATGGGTGGTGGAGTCGATCTCGCGGGGGTGGCTGTCCTTGTTCTGTTTGTTGCCGTCGGCGCCGGTCGCCTGGTTGCCGCCTGTACTCTTGGGCGATTCGGCGTATCGTTCCTTCGTGGCTCGCCCCATTCTCCCGAAGGACGTGTTTGGTTTCCCGATGGTCTCGAAGCATAGGGTACGATTAATCCGGCATCTACTCGGGCTTTAAATTTGTAACAGTCTTTCACTAGATGCCCGGGTTTTTTGCAATAGTTACACGTGATATTTTGTCTTGTAGAATTCAAAAAATTCTGCGATGGAGGTAGCGATCTTCGATCTTGGCGGTTGTTCCTGATATTGTTGTTAGTGTTCGAAGGATGTGCGTTGTCGCGTCTGTAATAGTTCGAGGGTGTCGGTCGTTGGGGTCGCGTTCTATCGGTTATTTGTTTCAATTCGTGTGTTGCTTTGACGGCTTGACGATACGCATCTTCTAAAGTATGGTACCCTGCTATTTTTACTCGCACATATACCTCGTTCGGAAGTCCTTTAACGAAAGCTTCTTTCGTTTCCCAATCTATAGTATCTTGGATATCGGGGGATATGATGCCGTAGTCGCCTCTTTCTCCGTCCATTATTGCCAATCTAAGATTTCTAACGCGATCCATATAATCTAATATGTCTTCCCCGGGTCGTTGAAATATCGTTCCTAATTCCCCTTTATATTCGTTAAGAGATTTCTTTGGGCCGAATAGATCCTTTAATTTGTTTCCGAAATCGTTTAGACTCGTTAATTCTGTGTCTTCGATGGCGAGGAGCGCGTGTCCACGGAGCTTATTTACTAACAATTTTACCAATTGAGGTTCTTGATATCTGGAAATCATATTTCGCGCGCGCTCACAAGCTCTTAAAAAGTGGAATACCGATGGTCGATATCCGTCAAACACTGGCACCGATTCGATCGCATCTTTTAGCTTAATTGGCTGGGTATGTCCACTCGGCTGGACCGTCTCTTGTTGCGTTGTCGGCGGCGATACGGGTGTTTTAGGTTCTTGTTTTGTTTTAAGTTCGAATAAGCCGCTTTGTAATTCGGCGAGTTTTGCACTCATATCGCGAAAGTTCGCATCCCATGCTTTAAGCTTTTCCGACAATGTCAAAACCATTTCTTCGTCCAACGATTCCACTACACTCGCCATTGTTTCTTAAATATTTGTTAAATATATATATTAATCAAGATAGACTAACTAAATATTAACGACAAGACATAACTGACCTCGGTGCGAAGGAATAAAGTTATGCTACACGAAATAACTGGTAACACAATACACAAAACATTAACTAAATTAAACGAGACTTACATAAATGCAAGTCACGTATAATCAAAACAATGACTATTGAAATTCGGTAACAATACAATCCATGCTATCACATTAAAGTAGCACACGGTATTGACACACAAAATATCATGAAACACAAAACAATATTACAAAACACTACTGAATAAAATTATAGTGATTAACAATTAATTAGTTATTTCAACAACACGTTACTGTTGACATTAAACCAACGCCATACCAAAGAGACACGCGAGCGACCATGTTGAAAAATTCGTCGCGCGCACATACAAATAACAGCCAATGCAATACAATACAGCATCATAATAGGAATGTTAGGTACTAATAAAAAAAAAAAAAAAAAAAAAAAACAAGGAAAAGGGGGAGAGAGTTAAGGAAAATATATATAATAAATAACAACTAACATAATTATAACATATTGTTACGACCGTTCGCGGAGAGACGCGGTCGCGAGGAAAACGCGTCAGCGAGAGGCGTAAATTCTCGCTACGATTCGGTGAATCGACGCCGCGAAGTAGTCGTTCCCCTGTTTCGTTTAGGATAACAGAGGTGGTTGATATGAATATGACACAGTAGTAAGTTATATTTCACCGTTTATTCCACAACTTATGACGAGGATAGTTACACTGATGCGTATGTACGAGATGAGTGACTGAGTGATCTGCGGGTGTGTATACCCGCTCGAAGGATGTTGACCGTTCGAAGGATGCAAAAACAGTACTCTTGGAAGACGATGCTGTCTCGGAGGAGAGCTAAGGATGAGTGTGTCTAGCGCACGGGACTTTCGGATTGGTTGGTGCCGATGTTATTTAGGAGAGTGAGGGAATAGGCTTCGTTTTTAATTGGTTAAACGAAGGGTCTTAACCGCCCTCGAGAGAAAGTTGTTAGTGGGAGGAAAGTTGCAGCGTACGTGACAAAAACTGACTTTCCCTTGTTAAGCCGTGGTAGACAATAGTCTCTAGAAATTCCTCCGAACCAGATGTTTGTTTCGTTTGAAGGACCTTTTCCAGGAAATCTATGTGATTTATGGAAGGTCCTTGACATCATGGAAGATACGCTGCGAGTATCCGAAGACATCTGGTTGCCATATTGCCTGCGGTGTGTGGCCTCGGCTAGGTAGAGTGTTACGCGACGTAACACATATTATATATATTATATTATATACAGGGATACAGTATTCGTACAAAGGAACAGATCCAAACGAAAATTATATATATAAAAAAAAATAAATAATATATATATATGTAATATCGTGATATAATATATTTACAAGGAATGGATGATACAGATGTTAATCGGACAGAAAAAGACGATTGTTGTTCAACCTGAACTATTCACACCAAACGTACAGAAAACAGCACAACTAAATAATTAGATAACGACTCGACTTTCACAAAATGCAATCAACACTCTCTCGGCAACGCCACTCGCAAACTCTGTTTGTTGATTCCTTTTCTCCCGTCCCTTGGCAACCGCTCGTGGCCAAGATCACGTAGGTCTCCTCTTTCCAAAACTACGCGATCAAAAACAAACGCCTCGGCTCTCGCGACATTCCACGCGGATCACCCGCCAACTCCCAGGCCTCTCACTCACGATACTACATATATACATTAACTATTTTTATATGTGTGTACAGAACTGATGGCGAACTCATCAACCATTTTCTGAACGACGGATGGAACAACATGAATAGCAATTCACACAGTGGAACTGTAAAGTATTTGTACGAAACCAAATACTGATGCTATCCACCTGTAAACAAACAATATTTATAACTATGCATATAATTTTCACTTATGTTCACCACTATATATATATATATATATATATACTCGAAGACAAGGTACATTTGTGATATTTATTCCTATTGATGATATATACTTATATATTTATAACAATAAAACAAATCTCATTTATACTACTTACCAATACGTACGCATATATGTATGTCGGATCACGATTCGAATTTTGGGCGCGCGACGACTCTTCGTGTGGACTAGCCATCGTTTCACAAAGCCGAGATTTTATTTACACGTATATACAGGTCTATCACTAAGCTTAACAAATAATAAGTACAACTAATAATAAGTCTAACAAACACTAAGACTAATGAATAATACGATCTACGAATAATTAAATTAAATTAAATAATACTATTAGCAATGTTTGAGTTCAAACGAATCCACGGTCACCGGGATAACTCCTTACTAAGCGAAACTAACTTAGACGCAAATGCGATCGTCGAAAATGCTCGATGTATCACTCTCCAAGGCAATCGCAAGAATGCCAGCCTCGTGGTGATTTTTCTCCCTGTACGATTGCATTTTGTTTTCTATACCCGTTTGGAAGCATCGAGAAGGTTCCAAACGCCGTTGCTAGGCACACTCGTTGGAAGCATCGAGAAAGTTCCAAACGCCGTTGCTAGGCAGTTTCTGCCTGGAGTTTTGATTACTAATACAATGTATGTCCCATTGCATCGGCACCTCCGAGGCAACATCACACGTGGCTAGGCCCGCTCTCGAGGCCGCATGCCGCCACAACCACATTTCTCGGAAAACACATACAACCACTCCAGACCTCCGTTAGATAAAACATCCATCCCGTGACCGTGGCTACGTTCAGCGACCGATTCTCACCTCGAACCCAATCTCGCTTATTACAAATCTTAAGCAATTACAACTATAATAAAATCTAGGCTAAGGTACTAGAGGATGTTCCCAAAATTTCCAAGGAAAGGCTTCGGCTTTCCTTTCATCTCCGACATGTATATAATTACAAGCCAAGTAGTATTCATAATATTTATTTTCACTGATAACAAGTACGTAAAACCTAAAATAAATCAAAGGTTTTAACAATAAAAAAAAAACAAAAAAAAAAGAAAGAAAAAGGGGAAGAAGAAAAATAAAGAAGAAAAAAAAGGAAAGAAAAAAAATATAATATTGTTAGGGAAGTGATACATTTACACTGTACATGAGAGTGTGTGTGTAAGGGCCAGAGGGCGTCAAGGCTTAGTGGAGACAAAAGACTGTTGCCAGATGTTAGCAGAATCTAGGATAGTCGGTTGGCGACCAGCGTGCGTGCAAGACGTTCTTCAGAGAGTAATATAGATGTATAACTGTTGTGTGGGAAATATAGGCAATAATTTGTATTCCCAAATCCTCGAATTTCCTTAACAAATATATATAAATATAAAATTTTCTTTTTCTATAAAAGGTTATTACTATTTCTGATAAACTCGAGAAATGAAAACATTATACCATGATACACTGACACAAAGATACACCACACAGAAGAAACTAACAGAGAACGCTTTAAGCTTGGCAAACTTACCGCCCGACGAATTTGCATACACCATAACCAAAACCCAGGACACATGGCTCTGATCGCAGGAGAAGCGATCCATATAGTCAAATGCATTCCGGTACAAGTAAAGGTACGACATACAACAAAATGCTACTCGGAACTACCCGTTTGGCAAAGGAATCGCACCACAGGAACTCCACCCGGACGTGCGCCAAACGTGGCGATATTCAGCACCATCGTCGTTGGCCACGAGCGGAAGCCACGTCATGTTCCCGGCAGAAAATCTGCAGTCTCGAACGCATTGGCGAGAGGAGCAACAGGAAAAACAATCGTCCCTGGAACAGTAAACATCCTGGGAATGATGGACAAAACACATTAACGACAATAGCGAAAAATACCGTATCAAGCTTATGGACTGGTTTTATGGAATTTGGAACTGTCAGTGCAGCAATATTTGGAATACTCGCAATATTTAAACTAATCAAAACAATAATAGATATAGCCGCACACGGATACCAGTTACGTGAAACTTACGAATGTGGAATCGCCCTATTAGGAGCAATATGCGGCTCAGTCACCCACCCGCTACGATACCTCAAAAGAAGACGAAATATCGATGATCAAACAGCACAACCTCAAGGGATATCGATAACACCGGTAGTCACTCAACTACCAACGACATCTACGTCCGCCTTGAGCGAACTCAGAGATACCATCAGTCAAATTTCCTTTGGAAATTTGAACTTCAAGGGCGGGGGTGTCACGTCCCGCGCTCCGCACACGCCGTAACAAGAACAAGAAAACCATTCTATACAAAACACGCGAATAAGGATTTGAATGCACAAACGAACACACGGCACTACGAAACGAAAGGAAGGATTAACAAAACGAGGGCGATTAACGGATCCAACCAATAAACAAAATACATATACACACAATTCAAAATAAACCAGGAAATAAGAATAACTACAAAAGGGGAAAATAATTGAAACGCCAGGAATATATATATATATATATATATATATATATATTAAACTATTAGTTAAACTATTAGTTTTTGACTTCATGTATACTTTTATTTCATAAATTGATAATATTGTATTTATTGCATAGTATTGGAAGCACTGTCTCTAATATTTACTAGGTTATTACATGTTCGGCATATATGTTTATACTTATATGTAACTGTCCAAATTGATTGATTGAAATATATATATATATATATATATATATATATATATATATATATATGCGTCTAAAAAATTTATTGTAGCTGTGTATGTGGACGACATCCTCGTGTTTGGGACGAATGAGTGGATTGAGATATTCAAAACTAGGATTAAGGACAAATTAGATGTTAGAATGCTAGGCGTAGACACTCAATTTCTGTCCATCCACCTGAGTAAGCCAAACAGCACCACTGTAGTATTCGATCAATCTGTACAGATAGGTCAAATGCTGGATCTGTTTGACATTACTCGTGAGGTTGGGGTGGTGGGAGTGTCGACACCGCTAGCTAGAGAATGCGAGGCTGGTTTTGATATTGAACGTGATGAGCCTCTCGACAGTAAATTATATGAACAAGCTGTGGGGCACATAATGTATGTAGCTACTGTAAGTCGTCCTGATGTTGCGTGTGCAATAGGGAAACTAAGCCAAAGATGCGCGAATCCGACTGTATCCGATTGGAAAGCAGCGAAGCGGGTATTCAGATATTTACTAAAGACCAAAGACTTGAAGTTAGTATACCAAAGGACCGGGCAACCTCTGAAGGTGTTTTGCGACTCGGATTTTGCGGGTTGTACGGTAGACAGGAAATCCAGGAGCGGGTATGTGTTCATACTCGCTGGTGGTGCGATATCCTGGCTATCCAAAAAACAACCGATTATAGCTCAATCGACGTGCGAAGCGGAATTTGTGGCAATGCAGGAAGCAGCAAGGGAAACAGTGTGGATTTCTTTACTGTTAAAGGAATTGGGTCAACTGTCATATTGCCATCGCCCCTGCAAGATATTCTGCGATAATATCGGAGCTATTTCATGGTCAAAGGACGAAATAGTTGCTGAGAGTTCTAAGCACGTCCAAGTGCGCTACTTTTACGTTAAGAACTGCGTATCGAGGGGGATACTAGATTATACTTATGTACCTAGTCCTGAGAATGTGGCTGACATTCTCACCAAAGGCCTAAATAGGATTAAGACCCAGCAATTTACCAAAGCTATGGGGCTTGTAGAAACTAGCGATCAAAGGGGAGTGTTGAGAAATGTTAAGTTGGTATGATCGCTGCTTACTACAAGCTAAGTTGGTACGACTTCTAACGACGCTCTTTTGTCTTAGAAGTCGACCACGTTGTTCTATTGACTTGGAGATTCCTGTGTGGTAAGACGTGTTATAAGACTGAAATATATTGGAGAAAACGAATCTAAGTGAATCGTTATTTTATAAACCCAAAACTTTATTAAATAACAATCAAAGCCATGTGTCCTGGGTTTTGGTTATGGTGTATGCAAATTCGTCGGGCGGTAAGTTTGCCAAGCTTAAAGCGTTCTCTATTAGTTTCTTCTGTGTGGTGTATCTTTGTGTCAGTGTATCATGGTATAATGTTTTCGTTTCTCGAGTTTATCAGAAATAGGAATAACCTTTTATAGAAAAAGAAAATTTTATATTTATATATATTATATTTTTTTTCTTTCCTTTTTTTTCTTCTTCCCCCTTTTTTTTGTTTTTTTTTTATTGTTAAAACCTTTGTTTTATTTTAGGTTTTACGTACTTGTTATCAGTGAAAATAAATATTATGAATACTACTTGGATTGTAACTATATACATATATGCGTACAAAATCCACTTCTACATGTTAGATATAATAATATAACAATACTACGTAGATTAATACACAATAAAATATCCTTTTACTCCGGTTATATTTATTACTAACTCTCAATTAATCTATCTTAATTATTTTCTAACCACTTTCTATATTTATCAGCTATTTTATTTCTTTTTGTTAATCTGCGAAATCCATGCATGTACACTTCCTTGTATGGTGATTGATTGTTCACGAGGTAAGTTGCACTTTCACTGTTTTCGTTATTCGTTGAACTAACACGTTTTACATTCAAACAGTAATTGGAACACTCGTAATAAACTTCTTTTCTTTTTCCAAGTTTCCGCTATCTGTGTCATTCGACGAACACTGCCACGCCTCCACAGCACCGTTATAACATTTAGCGATGCTGCTCTTTGCATTAAGGCAATTGAAGTTAATTCGTTCGTTTATTTTCAGCTGGTACATGGTGTCCCGCAAGCAGGGAGCCATATCATATTTTGCATGTAGACCTTCTTGTTTGATGATTACTTGTTTACAAGGTAACTTTCACTTCCCCTCTTTTAATTATTTATTGAATCGACACGTTGTATATTCAAACAATAATTGGAGTACACATAATAATTTTCCCTTTCTCTTTTTAGGTTTTCGCTATCTGTATTATTCGACGGACAGTGTTACACCTCCTTTTGATTTATCCATAATATAGTTATAACATTTAGTAACCTTGTATTTTGCACTGAGACAATTGAAACTAATTTATTCACTTATTTTAGGTAGCTGTCATACATTGTGTTCCACGAACAACGATCCATAACCTATACTTGCACGTACACTTTCTTGTATGTTGATCACTTGTTCACAAGGTAACTTTCACTTTCACTAGTTAATTGTTCATTAAGTTAACACGTTTTATATTTAAGCAATAATTGAATCACGTATAATAATTTTCCTTTTTCCTTTTAGGTGTTCGATATCTGTATTATTCGACGAACAGCACTATAACATATACTACCGCACTACGTTGCCCACTGAAATCGCTTTATTCATTGCTTATTTCGATTATGCGCTAGTTTTAACTTGTTTAAATGCACCGTTCGCGGAATCCCTTTTACTTCGATCTTGACGTTTTGGTTCTGCAAGATTTCTAGCACTTTGTATGGTCCAGTATATTGATCGGAGAATTTTCCTTTACTGGGTTCTTTTAGTAAATATATCGAATCTCCTATTTTAAAATCTTGGGGGTTGATTCGTCGGTCGTAATATTCTTTTGATCTTAGTTTGGATTTTATCAAATTTTCTCTCGCCATTCGTTGTGCGGTGTTAATTTTATCGAACAGATCTTCGAGATATTCTGCGTAAGTTGGTTCCATGTTCTCTTCGATTATTACTTCACCAGTAGGTTCTCTGGCTAGATGTCCAAAAACTAATTCGTGCGGGGAGAATTTCGTTCCTTCGTGTACAGAGGTATTATAGGAAAACATAGCTAATTCTACCCATTCGTCCCAATTTTTGGAATTTTCAATGTATAATTTGAGATATTCTATCAGCACGTGGTGAGATCTTTCGATTGAACCGTTACTTTGTGGATGATATGCCGTCGTGGTATATTGTTTGATGCGGAATCTCTTTGCTACTTTCTTCATTAGTGAGGATGTAAAGTTCGTTCCTTGATCAGTGAGAATAGCTCTCGGTGACCCGAAACGACAAATAAATCGCTTTACAAAAACGTCCGCTAAGATAGGCCGAGAGGCTGAAGAGATTCCTCCTAGTGGAATCCCAATTGAGTATTTTGTTAATAAGTCTTGGATAGTTAATATATATTCGTTTCCCTTTTGGGTTTTTGGTAATGGACCTATAATATCCATACTAACCTTATCGAACGCTTTACCTGGTGTGTCTGTAAGTACCATTGGTTGCTTTGCTTTTATTCTTGTGAGTTTCTTCAATTGACATTCCTTACATGTTCTTACGTAATCTTGAATTTCCTTTTTCATATTTTCCCAATAGTAATGTTGTCGTATTCTTTGATAAGTTTTTGTTATTCCTTTGTGTCCTGCTACGCTTGATTCATGTTTTTCTCGTATTATGTTGTTCCGCGCTTCCACAGATGGGGTAATTACTTCCCCAGTGCAAATGGTGATGGTTAAGGTTTTTTCCATAAATATTTCCTTTAATTTTCTGATTGTATATCGCCAGGGTATTGTTTCTCATTTACTGCGTCTAATAGAGATCTTAGCGAGTTTAATAAATTTTCTGGTGTTATTGGAATATTTCTATTTTCCTTTATCGGTAGGAATACAATGTATTTTCCAGAATCGTAATTCAATCTTGCTTTTTCTAACATTAAATCTTCATAACGAGGTAACTTTCCCGTTTCCTTCATTTCTAAGGCTCCTTTATCTATCGGATTGCCATGTATATCTATAAATACTACTTTATGGTCATTTACTCTCGCAATTGAGTCTCGGGTTTCTGAAATTCTTAGTTCCGCAATTATCGTAGGTCTCGTGTCCTTTTCTCGTTGTTGAATTAGTTCTGGAATTACAGTGGAGGTCTCTTTTTCGCTTGTTGTATCCGTGCCTTCTTTTTCTCGATTGGTTATTGCTCTATCTGTACTTACATCGATTTCTGCTAATGCTTGGTCTAAATATTTTATGGGGGTTTCTTCTATTGTAAAATGTTTTCGGGTAAAACCCTTTCCTTGATTTTTAGAATCACTGGATTGAGGCAAGACGTGTGGTTTAGCTTCGAATATGGGAGAGTCTTCGGTTGACGTATCTATTTCGAATCTTTTTGAGACAGGATAGCGAATCGGTGAGACTTCCTCTCTCTTTCTGATTGGTAAACAAACTTCCGGAGGGTTCCTAGATAATGCGTCTGCGTTTGCGTTCGCCCTGCCTTCTTTGTATACAATATCAAATTCGAAGTCCGATAACTTTAATTTCCATTTCCAAATTCTTGAAGTAGGATCTTTGATAGAATGCATCCACGCTAAAGGTTTATGATCGGTTACGATGGTAAACTTTCTTCCGTAAAGATACGGTCGGAAGTGCATTGCGCTGTAAACAATTGCCAGACACTCCTTTTCTATGGTAGAGTAGTTTCGTTCGGCGGGATTTAATAGCCTTGAGGCATACGCAATCGGCAAATCCTTTCCGATTGGCCCTTGACTCAGTACACCGCTTATTGCATATCCTGATGCGTCTGTAGTAAGGTTAAAGGGTTTAGAAAAGTCTGGATATTGCAGGATGGGTTTCGTCACTAACGCTGTCTTTAAATTATTGAATGCGTTTTCTTGATTTTCTGTCCATTTAAAGGGAGTATCTTTCTTTAATAGTTGTGTCAATGGTTTCGCGACCTTGGGGAAATCGGGTATAAATCTTCTGTAATATCCTGCTAGTCCCAGAAATCGTTTGATATTTTTCGCCCTCTTTGGTCGTGGAAATTTTGATACGGCTTCGACTTTCTTTGGGTCGGGTTTCACGCCATCCTCACTAATTATATGTCCTAAATAATTCACCTCGTGTCGTAAAAATTCGCACTTATCAGGTTGTAATCGTAATTTAGCTTTCCTCAGTCTTTCCATTAATTTATTAAATTTAATTTCGCGTTCTTGGAGAGACGTGGAATAAATCACTATGTCATCCAGATAGACGAATAGTTCTATTCCTTGCAGACCAGATAATATTGAATTCATCAAACGTTGAAATGTTGCTGGGGCATCTTTTAATCCAAAGGGCATTCTTTTGAATTGAAAATGCCCGTATGGTGTCGAAAATGCAGTTTTGTGGGCATCTTCCTGTGACATACGGATCTGGTGAAAGCCCGATGCCAAGTCAAACGTGGAAAAATATTTTGCACTTCCTAATTGATCCAATATTTCTGTAATGTTGGGTAGTGGGAAGGCATCGCCAATCGTTTTATCGTTCAATTTTCTATAATCGATGACTAATCTCCAGCGCTTATTTCCTTGCGAATCGGGTTTTTGAGCACAATCCATAACGGGGAGTTATATGGAGATATTGATGGTTCCACTACGTCCGTATCTAGTAGTTCTTGGACCTGTCGATTTATTTCTTCTCGATGTATTGGTGGATATCGATACTGTTTAGTATTGATGGGTATATTATCCGTTGTAATTATCCTATGTTCCAGAACTTCGGTTGCTTCCAATGTATCTCCTGGAATATGAAACCTATCTTGATTATTACGAATCAATTTTTTAGCATTTTCCTTTTCTTCTTCGTTCAAATGTTCGAGTCGTAGTAACTCATTTATTTTATCGTATCTACTTTCCTCCGATCTTAGAACTGTATTGCACGCTGTCCTAGGAAGCGGGGTGGGGGGCGGGGGGATTTTCAAATTCTTTAATTACCATCGTTGGTGTTGTAAATACGTAATCTCTCGAAGTAGTATTTATTACTCTTATGTAACCTTTTCCTTTATGATTCCTCACAACTGCATTACCAAAATAGATTCCCTTGTTCGGCTCGATTCTTGGAATAAATCCCTCTTTTATCTCTGGATTAGCGATATTAACTGAACACGTTATTGAACTTCGCTTCGGTATAATTATTTTTTCTTTACTATCGAAGGGAATATAAATATTTCCCCATCTGATATGTTTTCCCTCATAATCTAAACGAGCCTTACAACCTGCAAAAAATTCGGATCCTAGGATTCCGTCTTGATCGATTAGCAATGAATCATCGACTATGATGAAAACCAACCGGATGGCCCGCAACCTGTATTACCGTCTGCCCTAGGGAGACCAGGCTCGTTGCCGTAATTCCTCGCACTTCGATTGATTCCTTTTCGTCGATGATGGCTGAATCGAGTAAAGCTTGATAATGTTGATTTCCGATCCAGAGTCTAATAATAAACTCGTCTTAGTCTTTAGATCTGGGGAAACTATTCGTGCAGTTGGGTTCGTTGGGGAATCGTTAAATTTTATTGAAATAATTCGGAGAGGTCGCCTTCCGAATCTGAATTCAACTCCTGATGATTTTCCTTCGCCGGTTGCTTGTGCTTCACTCTTTTCCTTTTGCCTTGAGATTCTGGATTCTCTGTCTGTGACCTCGTTTGGTTGTGGGATGACTCCCCCACAATATTTAGTGGTTGTTCGTTCGATCTTATGGTCGGCATTGCGTTCGCTCTGTCTCTCGTTATGGGTGGTGGAGTCGATCTCGCGGGGGTGGCTGTCCTCGTTCTGTTTGTTGCCGTCGGCGCCGGTCGCCTGGTTGCCGCCTGTACTCTTGGGCGATTCGGCGTATCGTTCCTTCGTGGCTCGCCCCATTCTCCCGAAGGACGTGTTTGGTTTCCCGATGGCCTCGAAGCATAGGGTACGATTAATCCGGCATCTACTCGGGCTTTAAATTTGTAACAGTCTTTCACTAGATGCCCGGGTTTTTTGCAATAGTTACACGTGATATTTTGTCTTGTAGAATTCAAAAAATTCTGCGATGGAGGTAGCGATCTTCGATCTTGGCGGTTGTTCCTGATATTGTTGTTAGTGTTCGAAGGATGTGCGTTGTCGCGTCTGTAATAGTTCGAGGGTGTCGGTCGTTGGGGTCGCGTTCTATCGGTTATTTGTTTCAATTCGTGTGTTGCTTTGACGGCTTGACGATACGCATCTTCTAAAGTATGGTACCCTGCTATTTTTACTCGCACATATACCTCGTTCGGAAGTCCTTTAACGAAAGCTTCTTTCGTTTCCCAATCTATAGTATCTTAGATATCGGGGGATATGATGCCGTAGTCGCCTCTTTCTCCGTCCATTATTGCCAATCTAAGATTTCTAACGCGATCCATATAATCTAATATGTCTTCCCCGGGTCGTTGAAATATCGTTCCTAATTCCCCTTTATATTCGTTAAGAGATTTCTTTGGGCCGAATAGATCCTTTAATTTGTTTCCGAAATCGTTTAGACTCGTTAATTCTGTGTCTTCGATGGCGAGGAGCGCGTGTCCACGGAGCTTATTTACTAACAATTTTACCAATTGAGGTTCTTGATATCTGGAAATCATATTTCGCGCGCGCTCACAAGCTCTTAAAAAGTGGAATACCGATGGTCGATATCCGTCAAACACTGGCACCGATTCGATCGCATCTTTTAGCTTAATTGGCTGGGTATGTCCACTCGGCTGGACCGTCTCTTGTTGCGTTGTCGGCGGCGATACGGGTGTTTTAGGTTCTTGTTTTGTTTTAAGTTCGAATAAGCCGCTTTGTAATTCGGCGAGTTTTGCACTCATATCGCGAAAGTTCGCATCCCATGCTTTAAGCTTTTCCGACAATGTCAAAACCATTTCTTCGTCCAACGATTCCACTACACTCGCCATTGTTTCTTAAATATTTGTTAAATATATATATTAATCAAGATAGACTAACTAAATATTAACGACAAGACATAACTGACCTCGGTGCGAAGGAATAAAGATATGCTACACGAAATAACTGGTAACACAATACACAAAACATTAACTAAATTAAACGAGACTTACATAAATGCAAGTCACGTATAATCAAAACAATGACTATTGAAATTCGGTAACAATACAATCCATGCTATCACATTAAAGTAGCACACGGTATTGACACACAAAATATCATGAAACACAAAACAATATTACAAAACACTACTGAATAAAATTATAGTGATTAACAATTAATTAGTTATTTCAACAACACGTTACTGTTGACATTAAACCAACGCCATACCAAAGAGACACGCGAGCGACCATGTTGAAAAATTCGTCGCGCGCACATACAAATAACAGCCAATGCAATACAATACAGCATCATAATAGCAATGTTAGGTACTAATAAAAAAAAAAAAAAAAAAAAACAAGGAAAAGGGGGAGAGAGTTAAGGAAAATATATATAATAAATAACAACTAACATAATTATAACATATTGTTACGACCGTTCGCGGAGAGACGCGGTCGCGAGGAAAACGCGTCAGCGAGAGGCGTAAATTCTCGCTACGATTCGGTGAATCGACGCCGCGAAGTAGTCGTTCCCCTGTTTCGTTTAGGATAACAGAGGTGGTTGATATGAATATGACACAGTAGTAAGTTATATTTCACCGTTTATTCCACAACTTATGACGAGGATAGTTACACTGATGCGTATGTACGAGATGAGTGACTGAGTGATCTGCGGGTGTGTATACCCGCTCGAAGGATGTTGACCGTTCGAAGGATGCAAAAACAGTACTCTTGGAAGACGATGCTGTCTCGGAGGAGAGCTAAGGATGAGTGTGTCTAGCGCACGGGACTTTCGGATTGGTTGGTGCCGATGTTATTTAGGAGAGTGAGGGAATAGGCTTCGTTTTTAATTGGTTAAACGAAGGGTCTTAACCGCCCTCGAGAGAAAGTTGTTAGTGGGAGGAAAGTTGCAGCGTACGTGACAAAAACTGACTTTCCCTTGTTAAGCCGTGGTAGACAATAGTCTCTAGAAATTCCTCCGAACCAGATGTTTGTTTCGTTTGAAGGACCTTTTCCAGGAAATCTATGTGATTCATGGAAGGTCCTTGACATCATGGAAGATACGCTGCGAGTATCCGAAGACATCTGGTTGCCATATTGCCTGCGGTGTGTGGCCTCGGCTAGGTAGAGTGTTACGCGACGTAACACATATTATATATATTATATTATATACAGGGATACAGTATTCGTACAAAGGAACAGATCCAAACGAAAATTATATATATAAAAAAAAATAAATAATATATATATGTAATATCGTGATATAATATATTTACAAGGAATGGATGATACAGATGTTAATCGGACAGAAAAAGACGATTGTTGTTCAACCTGAACTATTCACACCAAACGTACAGAAAACAGCACAACTAAATAATTAGATAACGACTCGACTTTCACAAAATGCAATCAACACTCTCTCGGCAACGCCACTCGCAAACTCTGTTTGTTGATTCCTTTTCTCCCGTCCCTTGGCAACCGCTCGTGGCCAAGATCACGTAGGTCTCCTCTTTCCAAAACTACGCGATCAAAAACAAACGCCTCGGCTCTCGCGACATTCCACGCGGATCACCCGCCAACTCCCAGGCCTCTCACTCACGATACTACATATATACATTAACTATTTTTATATGTGTGTACAGAACTGATGGCGAACTCATCAACCATTTTCTGAACGACGGATGGAACAACATGAATAGCAATTCACACAGTGGAACTGTAAAGTATTTGTACGAAACCAAATACTGATGCTATCCACCTGTAAACAAACAATATTTATAACTATGCATATAATTTTCACTTATGTTCACCACTATATATATATATATATATATATATATACTCGAAGACAAGGTACATTTGTGATATTTATTCCTATTGATGATATATACTTATATATTTATAACAATAAAACAAATCTCATTTATACTACTTACCAATACGTACGCATATATGTATGTCGGATCACGATTCGAATTTTGGGCGCGCGACGACTCTTCATGTGGACTAGCCATCGTTTCACAAAGCCGAGATTTTATTTACACGTATATACAGGTCTATCACTAAGCTTAACAAATAATAAGTACAACTAATAATAAGTCTAACAAACACTAAGACTAATGAATAATACGATCTACGAATAATTAAATTAAATAATACTATTAGCAATGTTTGAGTTCAAACGAATCCACGGTCACCGGGATAACTCCTTACTAAGCGAAACTGACTTAGACGCAAATGCGATCGTCGAAAATGCTCGATGTATCACTCTCCAAGGCAATCGCAAGAATGCCAGCCTCGTGGTGATTTTTCTCCCTGTACGATTGCATTTTGTTTTCTATACCCGTTTGGAAGCATCGAGAAGGTTCCAAACGCCGTTGCTAGGCACACTCGTTGGAAGCATCGAGAAAGTTCCAAACGCCGTTGCTAGGCAGTTTCTGCCTGGAGTTTTGATTACTAATACAATGTATGTCCCATTGCATCGGCACCTCCGAGGCAACATCACACGTGGCTAGGCCCGCTCTCGAGGCCGCATGCCGCCACAACCACATTTCTCGGAAAACACATACAACCACTCCAGACCTCCGTTAGATAAAACATCCATCCCGTGACCGTGGCTACGTTCAGCGACCGATTCTCACCTCGAACCCAATCTCGCTTATTACAAATCTTAAGCAATTACAACTATAATAAAATCTAGGCTAAGGTACTAGAGGATGTTCCCAAAATTTCCAAGGAAAGGCTTCGGCTTTCCTTTCATCTCCGACATGTATATAATTACAAGCCAAGTAGTATTCATAATATTTATTTTCACTGATAACAAGTACGTAAAACCTAAAATAAATCAAAGGTTTTAACAATAAAAAAAAAACAAAAAAAAAGAAAGAAAAAGGGGAAGAAGAAAAATAAAGAAGAAAAAAAAGGAAAGAAAAAAAATATAATATTGTTAGGGAAGTGATACATTTACACTGTACATGAGAGTGTGTGTGTAAGGGCCAGAGGGCGTCAAGGCTTAGTGGAGACAAAAGACTGTTGCCAGATGTTAGCAGAATCTAGGATAGTCGGTTGGCGACCAGCGTGCGTGCAAGACGTTCTTCAGAGAGTAATATAGATGTATAACTGTTGTGTGGGAAATATAGGCAATAATTTGTATTCCCAAATCCTCGAATTTCCTTAACAAATATATATAAATATAAAATTTTCTTTTTCTATAAAAGGTTATTACTATTTCTGATAAACTCGAGAAATGAAAACATTATACCACTGACACAAAGATACACCACACAGAAGAAACTAACAGAGAACGCTTTAAGCTTGGCAAACTTACCGCCCGACGAATTTGCATACACCATAACCAAAACCCAGGACACATGGCTCTGATCGCAGGAGAAGCGATCCATATAGTCAAATGCATTCCGGTACAAGTAAAGGTACGACATACAACAAAATGCTACTCGGAACTACCCGTTTGGCAAAGGAATCGCACCACAGGAACTCCACCCGGACGTGCGCCAAACGTGGCGATATTCAGCACCATCGTCGTTGGCCACGAGCGGAAGCCACGTCATGTTCCCGGCAGAAAATCTGCAGTCTCGAACGCATTGGCGAGAGGAGCAACAGGAAAAACAATCGTCCCTGGAACAGTAAACATCCTGGGAATGATGGACAAAACACATTAACGACAATAGCGAAAAATACCGTATCAAGCTTATGGACTGGTTTTATGGAATTTGGAACTGTCAGTGCAGCAATATTTGGAATACTCGCAATATTTAAACTAATCAAAACAATAATAGATATAGCCGCACACGGATACCAGTTACGTGAAACTTACGAATGTGGAATCGCCCTATTAGGAGCAATATGCGGCTCAGTCACCCACCCGCTACGATACCTCAAAAGAAGACGAAATATCGATGATCAAACAGCACAACCTCAAGGGATATCGATAACACCGGTAGTCACTCAACTACCAACGACATCTACGTCCGCCTTGAGCGAACTCAGAGATACCATCAGTCAAATTTCCTTTGGAAATTTGAACTTCAAGGGCGGGGGTGTCACGTCCCGCGCTCCGCACACGCCGTAACAAGAACAAGAAAACCATTCTATACAAAACACGCGAATAAGGATTTGAATGCACAAACGAACACACGGCACTACGAAACGAAAGGAAGGATTAACAAAACGAGGGCGATTAACGGATCCAACCAATAAACAAAATACATATACACACAATTCAAAATAAACCAGGAAATAAGAATAACTACAAAAGGGGAAAATAATTGAAACGCCAGGAATATATATATATATATATATATATATATATATATATATATATATATATATATATATTTCAATCAATCAATTTGGAGAGTTACATATAAGTATAAACATATATGCCGAACATGTAATAACCTAGTAAATATTAGAGACAGTGCTTCCAATACTATGCAATAAATACAATATTATCAATTTATGAAATAAAAGTATACATGAAGTCAAAAACTAATAGTTTAACGAATACATAAAACATACAATATTGTATTATTAAAGAAATGAAGGTTACATTGTCAGAAACATATATATATATATATATATATATATATATATATATATATATATATATATATATATATATATATATGTGCGCATTCTATCAAATTGATAATCTAAGATACATACTTAAAACTAGCCTACATTCCGGTAAAGAATTATAAAATAAGAACTATATTACGGAACATGCATGTCTATATATAAATATATAAATTATATTCTAAACTAAACTACTATTAATGTATGCGCATTCTACATTATTGATTCAAATCGATAATCTAAGATACATACTTATAACTAGCATACATTCCGGTAAAGGATTAATAAGTAATTGACATTTCATTTCGTATGAATACTACACTGCCAGGAGAAATATGCATATGAATACGTATATATATACATATATATATATATGTATGTATGTATGTGTGCGCGTATGTTTTATATTATCGAATACTCTATAAAATAAACTACTCAAAACAATAAATAACGCAATCGAAGAATTACAAAACATTATATATATATATATATATATATATATATATATATATATATATATATATATATATATATACGTATTCATATGCATATTTCTCTTGGCAGTGTAGTATTCATACGAAATGAAATGTCAATTATTTATTTATCCTTTACCGGAATGTAGGCTAGTTTTAAGTATGTATCTTAGATTATCGATTTGATAGAATTCGCACACATATATATATTTCTGACAATGTAACCTTCATTTCTTTAATAATACAATATTGTATGTTTTATGTATTCGTTAAACTATTAGTTTTTGACTTCATGTATACTTTTATTTCATAAATTGATAATATTGTATTTATTGCATAGTATTGGAAGCACTGTCTCTAATATTTACTAGGTTATTACATGTTCGGCATATATGTTTATACTTATATGTAACTGTCCAAATTGATTGATTGAAATATATTTATATATATATATATATGCGTCTAAAAAATTTATTGTAGCTGTGTATGTGGACGACATCCTCGTGTTTGGGACGAATGAGTGGATTGAGATATTCAAAACTAGGATTAAGGACAAATTAGATGTTAGAATGCTAGGCGTAGACACTCAATTTCTGTCCATCCACCTGAGTAAGCCAAACAGCACCACTGTAGTATTCGATCAATCTGTACAGATAGGTCAAATGCTGGATCTGTTTGACATTACTCGTGAGGTTGGGGTGGTGGGAGTGTCGACACCGCTAGCTAGAGAATGCGAGGCTGGTTTTGATATTGAACGTGATGAGCCTCTCGACAGTAAATTATATGAACAAGCTGTGGGGCACATAATGTATGTAGCTACTGTAAGTCGTCCTGATGTTGCGTGTGCAACAGGGAAACTAAGCCAAAGATGCGCGAATCCGACTGTATCCGATTGGAAAGCAGCGAAGCGGGTATTCAGATATTTACTAAAGACCAAAGACTTGAAGTTAGTATACCAAAGGACCGGGCAACCTCTGAAGGTGTTTTGCGACTCGGATTTTGCGGGTTGTACGGTAGACAGGAAATCCAGGAGCGGGTATGTGTTCATACTCGCTGGTGGTGCGATATCCTGGCTATCCAAAAAACAACCGATTATAGCTCAATCGACGTGCGAAGCGGAATTTGTGGCAATGCAGGAAGCAGCAAGGGAAACAGTGTGGATTTCTTTACTGTTAAAGGAATTGGGTCAACTGTCATATTGCCATCGCCCCTGCAAGATATTCTGCGATAATATCGGAGCTATTTCATGGTCAAAGGACGAAATAGTTGCTGAGAGTTCTAAGCACGTCCAAGTGCGCTACTTTTACGTTAAGAACTGCGTATCGAGGGGGATACTAGATTATACTTATGTACCTAGTCCTGAGAATGTGGCTGACATTCTCACCAAAGGCCTAAATAGGATTAAGACCCAGCAATTTACCAAAGCTATGGGGCTTGTAGAAACTAGCGATCAAAGGGGAGTGTTGAGAAATGTTAAGTTGGTATGATCGCTGCTTACTACAAGCTAAGTTGGTACGACTTCTAACGACGCTCTTTTGTCTTAGAAGTCGACAACGTTGTTCTATTGACTTGGAGATTCCTGTGTGGTAAGACGTGTTATAAGACTGAAATATATTGGAGAAAACGAATCTAAGTGAATCGTTATTTTATAAACCCAAAACTTTATTAAATAACAATCAAAGCCATGTGTCCTGGGTTTTGGTTATGGTGTATGCAAATTCGTCGGGCGGTAAGTTTGCCAAGCTTAAAGCGTTCTCTATTAGTTTCTTCTGTGTGGTGTATCTTTGTGTCAGTGTATCATGGTATAATGTTTTCGTTTCTCGAGTTTATCAGAAATAGGAATAACCTTTTATAGAAAAAGAAAATTTTATATTTATATATATTATATTTTTTTTCTTTCCTTTTTTTCTTCTTTTTTTTCTTCTTCCCCCTTTTTTTTGTTTTTTTTTTATTGTTAAAACCTTTGTTTTATTTTAGGTTTTACGTACTTGTTATCAGTGAAAATAAATATTATGAATACTACTTGGATTGTAACTATATACATATATGCGTACAAAATCCACTTCTACATGTTAGATATAATAATATAACAATACTACGTAGATTAATACACAATAAAATATCCTTTTACTCCGGTTATATTTATTACTAACTCTCAATTAATCTATCTTAATTATTTTCTAACCACTTTCTATATTTATCAGCTATTTTATTTCTTTTTGTTAATCTGCGAAATCCATGCATGTACACTTCCTTGTATGGTGATTGATTGTTCACGAGGTAAGTTGCACTTTCACTGTTTTCGTTATTCGTTGAACTAACACGTTTTACATTCAAACAGTAATTGGAACACTCGTAATAAACTTCTTTTCTTTTTCCAAGTTTCCGCTATCTGTGTCATTCGACGAACACTGCCACGCCTCCACAGCACCGTTATAACATTTAGCGATGCTGCTCTTTGCATTAAGGCAATTGAAGTTAATTCGTTCGTTTATTTTCAGCTGGTACATGGTGTCCCGCAAGCAGGGAGCCATATCATATTTTGCATGTAGACCTTCTTGTTTGATGATTACTTGTTTACAAGGTAACTTTCACTTCCCCTCTTTTAATTATTTATTGAATCGACACGTTGTATATTCAAACAATAATTGGAGTACACATAATAATTTTCCCTTTCTCTTTTTAGGTTTTCGCTATCTGTATTATTCGACGGACAGTGTTACACCTCCTTTTGATTTATCCATAATATAGTTATAACATTTAGTAACCTTGTATTTTGCACTGAGACAATTGAAACTAATTTATTCACTTATTTTAGGTAGCTGTCATACATTGTGTTCCACGAACAACGATCCATAACCTATACTTGCACGTACACTTTCTTGTATGTTGATCACTTGTTCACAAGGTAACTTTCACTTTCACTAGTTAATTGTTCATTAAGTTAACACGTTTTATATTTAAGCAATAATTGAAACACGTATAATAATTTTCCTTTTTCCTTTTAGGTGTTCGATATCTGTATTATTCGACGAACAGCACTATAACATATACTACCGCACTACGTTGCCCACTGAAATCGCTTTATTCATTGCTTATTTCGATTATGCGCTAGTTTTAACTTGTTTAAATGCACCGTTCGCGGAATCCCTTTTACTTCGATCTTGACGTTTTGGTTCTGCAAGATTTCTAGCACTTTGTATGGTCCAGTATATTGATCGGAGAATTTTCCTTTACTGGGTTCTTTTAGTAAATATATCGAATCTCCTATTTTAAAATCTTGGGGGTTGATTCGTCGGTCGTAATATTCTTTTGATCTTAGTTTGGATTTTATCAAATTTTCTCTCGCCATTCGTTGTGCGGTGTTAATTTTATCGAACAGATCTTCGAGATATTCTGCGTAAGTTGGTTCCATGTTCTCTTCGATTATTACTTCACCAGTAGGTTCTCTGGCTAGATGTCCAAAAACTAATTCGTGCGGGGAGAATTTCGTTCCTTCGTGTACAGAGGTATTATAGGAAAACATAGCTAATTCTACCCATTCGTCCCAATTTTTGGAATTTTCAATGTATAATTTGAGATATTCTATCAGCACGTGGTGAGATCTTTCGATTGAACCGTTACTTTGTGGATGATATGCCGTCGTGGTATATTGTTTGATGCGGAATCTCTTTGCTACTTTCTTCATTAGTGAGGATGTAAAGTTCGTTCCTTGATCAGTGAGAATAGCTCTCGGTGACCCGAAACGACAAATAAATCGCTTTACAAAAACGTCCGCTAAGATAGGCCGAGAGGCTGAAGAGATTCCTCCTAGTGGAATCCCAATTGAGTATTTTGTTAATAAGTCTTGGATAGTTAATATATATTCGTTTCCCTTTTGGGTTTTTGGTAATGGACCTATAATATCCATACTAACCTTATCGAACGCTTTACCTGGTGTGTCTGTAAGTACCATTGGTTGCTTTGCTTTTATTCTTGTGAGTTTCTTCAATTGACATTCCTTACATGTTCTTACGTAATCTTGAATTTCCTTTTTCATATTTTCCCAATAGTAATGTTGTCGTATTCTTTGATAAGTTTTTGTTATTCCTTTGTGTCCTGCTACGCTTGATTCATGTTTTTCTCGTATTATGTTGTTCCGCGCTTCCACAGATGGGGTAATTACTTCCCCAGTGCAAATGGTGATGGTTAAGGTTTTTTCCATAAATATTTCCTTTAATTTTCTGATTGTATATCGCCAGGGTATTGTTTCTCATTTACTGCGTCTAATAGAGATCTTAGCGAGTTTAATAAATTTTCTGGTGTTATTGGAATATTTCTATTTTCCTTTATCGGTAGGAATACAATGTATTTTCCAGAATCGTAATTCAATCTTGCTTTTTCTAACATTAAATCTTCATAACGAGGTAACTTTCCCGTTTCCTTCATTTCTAAGGCTCCTTTATCTATCGGATTGCCATGTATATCTATAAATACTACTTTATGGTCATTTACTCTCGCAATTGAGTCTCGGGTTTCTGAAATTCTTAGTTCCGCAATTATCGTAGGTCTCGTGTCCTTTTCTCGTTGTTGAATTAGTTCTGGAATTACAGTGGAGGTCTCTTTTTCGCTTGTTGTATCCGTGCCTTCTTTTTCTCGATTGGTTATTGCTCTATCTGTACTTACATCGATTTCTGCTAATGCTTGGTCTAAATATTTTATGGGGGTTTCTTCTATTGTAAAATGTTTTCGGGTAAAACCCTTTCCTTGATTTTTAGAATCACTGGATTGAGGCAAGACGTGTGGTTTAGCTTCGAATATGGGAGAGTCTTCGGTTGACGTATCTATTTCGAATCTTTTTGAGACAGGATAGCGAATCGGTGAGACTTCCTCTCTCTTTCTGATTGGTAAACAAACTTCCGGAGGTTTCCTAGATAATGCGTCTGCGTTTCCGTTCGCCCTGCCTTCTTTGTATACAATATCAAATTCGAAGTCCGATAACTTTAATTTCCATTTCCAAATTCTTGAAGTAGGATCTTTGATAGAATGCATCCACGCTAAAGGTTTATGATCGGTTACGATGGTAAACTTTCTTCCGTAAAGATACGGTCGGAAGTGCATTGCGCTGTAAACAATTGCCAGACACTCCTTTTCTATGGTAGAGTAGTTTCGTTCGGCGGGATTTAATAGCCTTGAGGCATACGCAATCGGCAAATCCTTTCCGATTGGCCCTTGACTCAGTACACCGCTTATTGCATATCCTGATGCGTCTGTAGTAAGGTTAAAGGGTTTAGAAAAGTCTGGATATTGCAGGATGGGTTTCGTCACTAACGCTGTCTTTAAATTATTGAATGCGTTTTCTTGATTTTCTGTCCATTTAAAGGGAGTATCTTTCTTTAATAGTTGTGTCAATGGTTTCGCGACCTTGGGGAAATCGGGTATAAATCTTCTGTAATATCCTGCTAGTCCCAGAAATCGTTTGATATTTTTCGCCCTCTTTGGTCGTGGAAATTTTGATACGGCTTCGACTTTCTTTGGGTCGGGTTTCACGCCATCCTCACTAATTATATGTCCTAAATAATTCACCTCGTGTCGTAAAAATTCGCACTTATCAGGTTGTAATCGTAATTTAGCTTTCCTCAGTCTTTCCATTAATTTATTAAATTTAATTTCGCGTTCTTGGAGAGACGTGGAATAAATCACTATGTCATCCAGATAGACGAATAGTTCTATTCCTTGCAGACCAGATAATATTGAATTCATCAAACGTTGAAATGTTGCTGGGGCATCTTTTAATCCAAAGGGCATTCTTTTGAATTGAAAATGCCCGTATGGTGTCGAAAATGCAGTTTTGTGGGCATCTTCCTGTGACATACGGATCTGGTGAAAGCCCGATGCCAAGTCAAACGTGGAAAAATATTTTGCACTTCCTAATTGATCCAATATTTCTGTAATGTTGGGTAGTGGGAAGGCATCGCCAATCGTTTTATCGTTCAATTTTCTATAATCGATGACTAATCTCCAGCGCTTATTTCCTTGCGAATCGGGTTTTTGAGCACAATCCATAACGGGGAGTTATATGGAGATATTGATGGTTCCACTACGTCCGTATCTAGTAGTTCTTGGACCTGTCGATTTATTTCTTCTCGATGTATTGGTGGATATCGATACTGTTTAGTATTGATGGGTATATTATCCGTTGTAATTATCCTATGTTCCAGAACTTCGGTTGCTTCCAATGTATCTCCTGGAATATGAAACCTATCTTGATTATTACGAATCAATTTTTTAGCATTTTCCTTTTCTTCTTCGTTCAAATGTTCGAGTCGTAGTAACTCATTTATTTTATCGTATCTACTTTCCTCCGATCTTAGAACTGTATTGCACGCTGTCCTAGGAAGCGGGGTGGGGGGCGGGGGGATTTTCAAATTCTTTAATTACCATCGTTGGTGTTGTAAATACGTAATCTCTCGAAGTAGTATTTATTACTCTTATGTAACCTTTTCCTTTATGATTCCTCACAACTGCATTACCAAAATAGATTCCCTTGTTCGGCTCGATTCTTGGAATAAATCCCTCTTTTATCTCTGGATTAGCGATATTAACTGAACACGTTATTGAACTTCGCTTCGGTATAATTATTTTTTCTTTACTATCGAAGGGAATATAAATATTTCCCCATCTGATATGTTTTCCCTCATAATCTAAACGAGCCTTACAACCTGCAAAAAATTCGGATCCTAGGATTCCGTCTTGATCGATTAGCAATGAATCATCGACTATGATGAAAACCAACCGGATGGCCCGCAACCTGTATTACCGTCTGCCCTAGGGAGACCAGGCTCGTTGCCGTAATTCCTCGCACTTCGATTGATTCCTTTTCGTCGATGATGGCTGAATCGAGTAAAGCTTGATAATGTTGATTTCCGATCCAGAGTCTAATAATAAACTCGTCTTAGTCTTTAGATCTGGGGAAACTATTCGTGCAGTTGGGTTCGTTGGGGAATCGTTAAATTTTATTGAAATAATTCGGAGAGGTCGCCTTCCGAATCTGAATTCAACTCCTGATGATTTTCCTTCGCCGGTTGCTTGTGCTTCACTCTTTTCCTTTTGCCTTGAGATTCTGGATTCTCTGTCTGTGACCTCGTTTGGTTGTGGGATGACTCCCCCACAATATTTAGTGGTTGTTCGTTCGATCTTATGGTCGGCATTGCGTTCGCTCTGTCTCTCGTTATGGGTGGTGGAGTCGATCTCGCGGGGGTGGCTGTCCTCGTTCTGTTTGTTGCCGTCGGCGCCGGTCGCCTGGTTGCCGCCTGTACTCTTGGGCGATTCGGCGTATCGTTCCTTCGTGGCTCGCCCCATTCTCCCGAAGGACGTGTTTGGTTTCCCGATGGTCTCGAAGCATAGGGTACGATTAATCCGGCATCTACTCGGGCTTTAAATTTGTAACAGTCTTTCACTAGATGCCCGGGTTTTTTGCAATAGTTACACGTGATATTTTGTCTTGTAGAATTCAAAAAATTCTGCGATGGAGGTAGCGATCTTCGATCTTGGCGGTTGTTCCTGATATTGTTGTTAGTGTTCGAAGGATGTGCGTTGTCGCGTCTGTAATAGTTCGAGGGTGTCGGTCGTTGGGGTCGCGTTCTATCGGTTATTTGTTTCAATTCGTGTGTTGCTTTGACGGCTTGACGATACGCATCTTCTAAAGTATGGTACCCTGCTATTTTTACTCGCACATATACCTCGTTCGGAAGTCCTTTAACGAAAGCTTCTTTCGTTTCCCAATCTATAGTATCTTGGATATCGGGGGATATGATGCCGTAGTCGCCTCTTTCTCCGTCCATTATTGCCAATCTAAGATTTCTAACGCGATCCATATAATCTAATATGTCTTCCCCGGGTCGTTGAAATATCGTTCCTAATTCCCCTTTATATTCGTTAAGAGATTTCTTTGGGCCGAATAGATCCTTTAATTTGTTTCCGAAATCGTTTAGACTCGTTAATTCTGTGTCTTCGATGGCAAGGAGCGCGTGTCCACGGAGCTTATTTACTAACAATTTTACCAATTGAGGTTCTTGATATCTGGAAATCATATTTCGCGCGCGCTCACAAGCTCTTAAAAAGTGGAATACCGATGGTCGATATCCGTCAAACACTGGCACCGATTCGATCGCATCTTTTAGCTTAATTGGCTGGGTATGTCCACTCGGCTGGACCGTCTCTTGTTGCGTTGTCGGCGGCGATACGGGTGTTTTAGGTTCTTGTTTTGTTTTAAGTTCGAATAAGCCGCTTTGTAATTCGGCGAGTTTTGCACTCATATCGCGAAAGTTCGCATCCCATGCTTTAAGCTTTTCCGACAATGTCAAAACCATTTCTTCGTCCAACGATTCCACTACACTCGCCATTGTTTCTTAAATATTTGTTAAATATATATATTAATCAAGATAGACTAACTAAATATTAACGACAAGACATAACTGACCTCGGTGCGAAGGAATAAAGTTATGCTACACGAAATAACTGGTAACACAATACACAAAACATTAACTAAATTAAACGAGACTTACATAAATGCAAGTCACGTATAATCAAAACAATGACTATTGAAATTCGGTAACAATACAATCCATGCTATCACATTAAAGTAGCACACGGTATTGACACACAAAATATCATGAAACACAAAACAATATTACAAAACACTACTGAATAAAATTATAGTGATTAACAATTAATTAGTTATTTCAACAACACGTTACTGTTGACATTAAACCAACGCCATACCAAAGAGACACGCGAGCGACCATGTTGAAAAATTCGTCGCGCGCACATACAAATAACAGCCAATGCAATACAATACAGCATCATAATAGCAATGTTAGGTACTAATAAAAAAAAAAAAAAAAAAAAACAAGGAAAAGGGGGAGAGAGTTAAGGAAAATATATATAATAAATAACAACTAACATAATTATAACATATTGTTACGACCGTTCGCGGAGAGACGCGGTCGCGAGGAAAACGCGTCAGCGAGAGGCGTAAATTCTCGCTACGATTCGGTGAATCGACGCCGCGAAGTAGTCGTTCCCCTGTTTCGTTTAGGATAACAGAGGTGGTTGATATGAATATGACACAGTAGTAAGTTATATTTCACCGTTTATTCCACAACTTATGACGAGGATAGTTACACTGATGCGTATGTACGAGATGAGTGACTGAGTGATCTGCGGGTGTGTATACCCGCTCGAAGGATGTTGACCGTTCGAAGGATGCAAAAACAGTACTCTTGGAAGACGATGCTGTCTCGGAGGAGAGCTAAGGATGAGTGTGTCTAGCGCACGGGACTTTCGGATTGGTTGGTGCCGATGTTATTTAGGAGAGTGAGGGAATAGGCTTCGTTTTTAATTGGTTAAACGAAGGGTCTTAACCGCCCTCGAGAGAAAGTTGTTAGTGGGAGGAAAGTTGCAGCGTACGTGACAAAAACTGACTTTCCCTTGTTAAGCCGTGGTAGACAATAGTCTCTAGAAATTCCTCCGAACCAGATGTTTGTTTCGTTTGAAGGACCTTTTCCAGGAAATCTATGTGATTCATGGAAGGTCCTTGACATCATGGAAGATACGCTGCGAGTATCCGAAGACATCTGGTTGCCATATTGCCTGCGGTGTGTGGCCTCGGCTAGGTAGAGTGTTACGCGACGTAACACATATTATATATATTATATTATATACAGGGATACAGTATTCGTACAAAGGAACAGATCCAAACGAAAATTATATATATAAAAAAAAATAAATAATATATATATGTAATATCGTGATATAATATATTTACAAGGAATGGATGATACAGATGTTAATCGGACAGAAAAAGACGATTGTTGTTCAACCTGAACTATTCACACCAAACGTACAGAAAACAGCACAACTAAATAATTAGATAACGACTCGACTTTCACAAAATGCAATCAACACTCTCTCGGCAACGCCACTCGCAAACTCTGTTTGTTGATTCCTTTTCTCCCGTCCCTTGGCAACCGCTCGTGGCCAAGATCACGTAGGTCTCCTCTTTCCAAAACTACGCGATCAAAAACAAACGCCTCGGCTCTCGCGACATTCCACGCGGATCACCCGCCAACTCCCAGGCCTCTCACTCACGATACTACATATATACATTAACTATTTTTATATGTGTGTACAGAACTGATGGCGAACTCATCAACCATTTTCTGAACGACGGATGGAACAACATGAATAGCAATTCACACAGTGGAACTGTAAAGTATTTGTACGAAACCAAATACTGATGCTATCCACCTGTAAACAAACAATATTTATAACTATGCATATAATTTTCACTTATGTTCACCACTATATATATATATATATATATATACTCGAAGACAAGGTACATTTGTGATATTTATTCCTATTGATGATATATACTTATATATTTATAACAATAAAACAAATCTCATTTATACTACTTACCAATACGTACGCATATATGTATGTCGGATCACGATTCGAATTTTGGGCGCGCGACGACTCTTCATGTGGACTAGCCATCGTTTCACAAAGCCGAGATTTTATTTACACGTATATACAGGTCTATCACTAAGCTTAACAAATAATAAGTACAACTAATAATAAGTCTAACAAACACTAAGACTAATGAATAATACGATCTACGAATAATTAAATTAAATAATACTATTAGCAATGTTTGAGTTCAAACGAATCCACGGTCACCGGGATAACTCCTTACTAAGCGAAACTGACTTAGACGCAAATGCGATCGTCGAAAATGCTCGATGTATCACTCTCCAAGGCAATCGCAAGAATGCCAGCCTCGTGGTGATTTTTCTCCCTGTACGATTGCATTTTGTTTTCTATACCCGTTTGGAAGCATCGAGAAGGTTCCAAACGCCGTTGCTAGGCACACTCGTTGGAAGCATCGAGAAAGTTCCAAACGCCGTTGCTAGGCAGTTTCTGCCTGGAGTTTTGATTACTAATACAATGTATGTCCCATTGCATCGGCACCTCCGAGGCAACATCACACGTGGCTAGGCCCGCTCTCGAGGCCGCATGCCGCCACAACCACATTCCTCGGAAAACACATACAACCACTCCAGACCTCCGTTAGATAAAACATCCATCCCGTGACCGTGGCTACGTTCAGCGACCGATTGTCACCTCGAACCCAATCTCGCTTATTACAAATCTTAAGCAATTACAACTATAATAAAATCTAGGCTAAGGTACTAGAGGATGTTCCCAAAATTTCCAAGGAAAGGCTTCGGCTTTCCTTTCATCTCCGACATGTATATAATTACAAGCCAAGTAGTATTCATAATATTTATTTTCACTGATAACAAGTACGTAAAACCTAAAATAAATCAAAGGTTTTAACAATAAAAAAAAAACAAAAAAAAAGAAAGAAAAAGGGGAAGAAGAAAAATAAAGAAGAAAAAAAAGGAAAGAAAAAAAATATAATATTGTTAGGGAAGTGATACATTTACACTGTACATGAGAGTGTGTGTGTAAGGGCCAGAGGGCGTCAAGGCTTAGTGGAGACAAAAGACTGTTGCCAGATGTTAGCAGAATCTAGGATAGTCGGTTGGCGACCAGCGTGCGTGCAAGACGTTCTTCAGAGAGTAATATAGATGTATAACTGTTGTGTGGGAAATATAGGCAATAATTTGTATTCCCAAATCCTCGAATTTCCTTAACAAATATATATAAATATAAAATTTTCTTTTTCTATAAAAGGTTATTACTATTTCTGATAAACTCGAGAAATGAAAACATTATACCATGATACACTGACACAAAGATACACCACACAGAAGAAACTAACAGAGAACGCTTTAAGCTTGGCAAACTTACCGCCCGACGAATTTGCATACACCATAACCAAAACCCAGGACACATGGCTCTGATCGCAGGAGAAGCGATCCATATAGTCAAATGCATTCCGGTACAAGTAAAGGTACGACATACAACAAAATGCTACTCGGAACTACCCGTTTGGCAAAGGAATCGCACCACAGGAACTCCACCCGGACGTGCGCCAAACGTGGCGATATTCAGCACCATCGTCGTTGGCCACGAGCGGAAGCCACGTCATGTTCCCGGCAGAAAATCTGCAGTCTCGAACGCATTGGCGAGAGGAGCAACAGGAAAAACAATCGTCCCTGGAACAGTAAACATCCTGGGAATGATGGACAAAACACATTAACGACAATAGCGAAAAATACCGTATCAAGCTTATGGACTGGTTTTATGGAATTTGGAACTGTCAGTGCAGCAATATTTGGAATACTCGCAATATTTAAACTAATCAAAACAATAATAGATATAGCCGCACACGGATACCAGTTACGTGAAACTTACGAATGTGGAATCGCCCTATTAGGAGCAATATGCGGCTCAGTCACCCACCCGCTACGATACCTCAAAAGAAGACGAAATATCGATGATCAAACAGCACAACCTCAAGGGATATCGATAACACCGGTAGTCACTCAACTACCAACGACATCTACGTCCGCCTTGAGCGAACTCAGAGATACCATCAGTCAAATTTCCTTTGGAAATTTGAACTTCAAGGGCGGGGGTGTCACGTCCCGCGCTCCGCACACGCCGTAACAAGAACAAGAAAACCATTCTATACAAAACACGCGAATAAGGATTTGAATGCACAAACGAACACACGGCACTACGAAACGAAAGGAAGGATTAACAAAACGAGGGCGATTAACGGATCCAACCAATAAACAAAATACATATACACACAATTCAAAATAAACCAGGAAATAAGAATAACTACAAAAGGGGAAAATAATTGAAACGCCAGGAATATATATATATATATATATATATATATATATATATATATATATATATATATATATATATATATATATATTCAATCAATCAATTTGGAGAGTTACATATAAGTATAAACATATATGCCGAACATGTAATAACCTAGTAAATATTAGAGACAGTGCTTCCAATACTATGCAATAAATACAATATTATCAATTTATGAAATAAAAGTATACATGAAGTCAAAAACTAATAGTTTAACGAATACATAAAACATACAATATTGTATTATTAAAGAAATGAAGGTTACATTGTCAGAAACATATATATATATATATATATATATATATATATATATATATATATATATATATATATATATATATATATATATATATATATATATATATATATATGTGCGCATTCTATCAAATTGATAATCTAAGATACATACTTAAAACTAGCCTACATTCCGGTAAAGAATTATAAAATAAGAACTATATTACGGAACATGCATGTCTATATATAAATATATAAATTATATTCTAAACTAAACTACTATTAATGTATGCGCATTCTACATTATTGATTCAAATCGATAATCTAAGATACATACTTATAACTAGCATACATTCCGGTAAAGGATTAATAAGTAATTGACATTTCATTTCGTATGAATACTACACTGCCAGGAGAAATATGCATATGAATACGTATATATATACATATATATATATATGTATGTATGTATGTGTGCGCGTATGTTTTATATTATCGAATACTCTATAAAATAAACTACTCAAAACAATAAATAACGCAATCGAAGAATTACAAAACATTATATATATATATATATATATATATATATATATATATATATATATATATATATACGTATTCATATGCATATTTCTCTTGGCAGTGTAGTATTCATACGAAATGAAATGTCAATTATTTATTTATCCTTTACCGGAATGTAGGCTAGTTTTAAGTATGTATCTTAGATTATCGATTTGATAGAATTCGCACACATATATATATTTCTGACAATGTAACCTTCATTTCTTTAATAATACAATATTGTATGTTTTATGTATTCGTTAAACTATTAGTTTTTGACTTCATGTATACTTTTATTTCATAAATTGATAATATTGTATTTATTGCATAGTATTGGAAGCACTGTCTCTAATATTTACTAGGTTATTACATGTTCGGCATATATGTTTATACTTATATGTAACTGTCCAAATTGATTGATTGAAATATATTTATATATATATATATATATGCGTCTAAAAAATTTATTGTAGCTGTGTATGTGGACGACATCCTCGTGTTTGGGACGAATGAGTGGATTGAGATATTCAAAACTAGGATTAAGGACAAATTAGATGTTAGAATGCTAGGCGTAGACACTCAATTTCTGTCCATCCACCTGAGTAAGCCAAACAGCACCACTGTAGTATTCGATCAATCTGTACAGATAGGTCAAATGCTGGATCTGTTTGACATTACTCGTGAGGTTGGGGTGGTGGGAGTGTCGACACCGCTAGCTAGAGAATGCGGGGCTGGTTTTGATATTGAACGTGATGAGCCTCTCGACAGTAAATTATATGAACAAGCTGTGGGGCACATAATGTATGTAGCTACTGTAAGTCGTCCTGATGTTGCGTGTGCAACAGGGAAACTAAGCCAAAGATGCGCGAATCCGACTGTATCCGATTGGAAAGCAGCGAAGCGGGTATTCAGATATTTACTAAAGACCAAAGACTTGAAGTTAGTATACCAAAGGACCGGGCAACCTCTGAAGGTGTTTTGCGACTCGGATTTTGCGGGTTGTACGGTAGACAGGAAATCCAGGAGCGGGTATGTGTTCATACTCGCTGGTGGTGCGATATCCTGGCTATCCAAAAAACAACCGATTATAGCTCAATCGACGTGCGAAGCGGAATTTGTGGCAATGCAGGAAGCAGCAAGGGAAACAGTGTGGATTTCTTTACTGTTAAAGGAATTGGGTCAACTGTCATATTGCCATCGCCCCTGCAAGATATTCTGCGATAATATCGGAGCTATTTCATGGTCAAAGGACGAAATAGTTGCTGAGAGTTCTAAGCACGTCCAAGTGCGCTACTTTTACGTTAAGAACTGCGTATCGAGGGGGATACTAGATTATACTTATGTACCTAGTCCTGAGAATGTGGCTGACATTCTCACCAAAGGCCTAAATAGGATTAAGACCCAGCAATTTACCAAAGCTATGGGGCTTGTAGAAACTAGCGATCAAAGGGGAGTGTTGAGAAATGTTAAGTTGGTATGATCGCTGCTTACTACAAGCTAAGTTGGTACGACTTCTAACGACGCTCTTTTGTCTTAGAAGTCGACAACGTTGTTCTATTGACTTGGAGATTCCTGTGTGGTAAGACGTGTTATAAGACTGAAATATATTGGAGAAAACGAATCTAAGTGAATCGTTATTTTATAAACCCAAAACTTTATTAAATAACAATCAAAGCCATGTGTCCTGGGTTTTGGTTATGGTGTATGCAAATTCGTCGGGCGGTAAGTTTGCCAAGCTTAAAGCGTTCTCTATTAGTTTCTTCTGTGTGGTGTATCTTTGTGTCAGTGTATCATGGTATAATGTTTTCGTTTCTCGAGTTTATCAGAAATAGGAATAACCTTTTATAGAAAAAGAAAATTTTATATTTATATATATTATATTTTTTTTCTTTCCTTTTTTTCTTCTTTTTTTTCTTCTTCCCCCTTTTTTTTGTTTTTTTTTTATTGTTAAAACCTTTGTTTTATTTTAGGTTTTACGTACTTGTTATCAGTGAAAATAAATATTATGAATACTACTTGGATTGTAACTATATACATATATGCGTACAAAATCCACTTCTACATGTTAGATATAATAATATAACAATACTACGTAGATTAATACACAATAAAATATCCTTTTACTCCGGTTATATTTATTACTAACTCTCAATTAATCTATCTTAATTATTTTCTAACCACTTTCTATATTTATCAGCTATTTTATTTCTTTTTGTTAATCTGCGAAATCCATGCATGTACACTTCCTTGTATGGTGATTGATTGTTCACGAGGTAAGTTGCACTTTCACTGTTTTCGTTATTCGTTGAACTAACACGTTTTACATTCAAACAGTAATTGGAACACTCGTAATAAACTTCTTTTCTTTTTCCAAGTTTCCGCTATCTGTGTCATTCGACGAACACTGCCACGCCTCCACAGCACCGTTATAACATTTAGCGATGCTGCTCTTTGCATTAAGGCAATTGAAGTTAATTCGTTCGTTTATTTTCAGCTGGTACATGGTGTCCCGCAAGCAGGGAGCCATATCATATTTTGCATGTAGACCTTCTTGTTTGATGATTACTTGTTTACAAGGTAACTTTCACTTCCCCTCTTTTAATTATTTATTGAATCGACACGTTGTATATTCAAACAATAATTGGAGTACACATAATAATTTTCCCTTTCTCTTTTTAGGTTTTCGCTATCTGTATTATTCGACGGACAGTGTTACACCTCCTTTTGATTTATCCATAATATAGTTATAACATTTAGTAACCTTGTATTTTGCACTGAGACAATTGAAACTAATTTATTCACTTATTTTAGGTAGCTGTCATACATTGTGTTCCACGAACAACGATCCATAACCTATACTTGCACGTACACTTTCTTGTATGTTGATCACTTGTTCACAAGGTAACTTTCACTTTCACTAGTTAATTGTTCATTAAGTTAACACGTTTTATATTTAAGCAATAATTGAAACACGTATAATAATTTTCCTTTTTCCTTTTAGGTGTTCGATATCTGTATTATTCGACGAACAGCACTATAACATATACTACCGCACTACGTTGCCCACTGAAATCGCTTTATTCATTGCTTATTTCGATTATGCGCTAGTTTTAACTTGTTTAAATGCACCGTTCGCGGAATCCCTTTTACTTCGATCTTGACGTTTTGGTTCTGCAAGATTTCTAGCACTTTGTATGGTCCAGTATATTGATCGGAGAATTTTCCTTTACTGGGTTCTTTTAGTAAATATATCGAATCTCCTATTTTAAAATCTTGGGGGTTGATTCGTCGGTCGTAATATTCTTTTGATCTTAGTTTGGATTTTATCAAATTTTCTCTCGCCATTCGTTGTGCGGTGTTAATTTTATCGAACAGATCTTCGAGATATTCTGCGTAAGTTGGTTCCATGTTCTCTTCGATTATTACTTCACCAGTAGGTTCTCTGGCTAGATGTCCAAAAACTAATTCGTGCGGGGAGAATTTCGTTCCTTCGTGTACAGAGGTATTATAGGAAAACATAGCTAATTCTACCCATTCGTCCCAATTTTTGGAATTTTCAATGTATAATTTGAGATATTCTATCAGCACGTGGTGAGATCTTTCGATTGAACCGTTACTTTGTGGATGATATGCCGTCGTGGTATATTGTTTGATGCGGAATCTCTTTGCTACTTTCTTCATTAGTGAGGATGTAAAGTTCGTTCCTTGATCAGTGAGAATAGCTCTCGGTGACCCGAAACGACAAATAAATCGCTTTACAAAAACGTCCGCTAAGATAGGCCGAGAGGCTGAAGAGATTCCTCCTAGTGGAATCCCAATTGAGTATTTTGTTAATAAGTCTTGGATAGTTAATATATATTCGTTTCCCTTTTGGGTTTTTGGTAATGGACCTATAATATCCATACTAACCTTATCGAACGCTTTACCTGGTGTGTCTGTAAGTACCATTGGTTGCTTTGCTTTTATTCTTGTGAGTTTCTTCAATTGACATTCCTTACATGTTCTTACGTAATCTTGAATTTCCTTTTTCATATTTTCCCAATAGTAATGTTGTCGTATTCTTTGATAAGTTTTTGTTATTCCTTTGTGTCCTGCTACGCTTGATTCATGTTTTTCTCGTATTATGTTGTTCCGCGCTTCCACAGATGGGGTAATTACTTCCCCAGTGCAAATGGTGATGGTTAAGGTTTTTTCCATAAATATTTCCTTTAATTTTCTGATTGTATATCGCCAGGGTATTGTTTCTCATTTACTGCGTCTAATAGAGATCTTAGCGAGTTTAATAAATTTTCTGGTGTTATTGGAATATTTCTATTTTCCTTTATCGGTAGGAATACAATGTATTTTCCAGAATCGTAATTCAATCTTGCTTTTTCTAACATTAAATCTTCATAACGAGGTAACTTTCCCGTTTCCTTCATTTCTAAGGCTCCTTTATCTATCGGATTGCCATGTATATCTATAAATACTACTTTATGGTCATTTACTCTCGCAATTGAGTCTCGGGTTTCTGAAATTCTTAGTTCCGCAATTATCGTAGGTCTCGTGTCCTTTTCTCGTTGTTGAATTAGTTCTGGAATTACAGTGGAGGTCTCTTTTTCGCTTGTTGTATCCGTGCCTTCTTTTTCTCGATTGGTTATTGCTCTATCTGTACTTACATCGATTTCTGCTAATGCTTGGTCTAAATATTTTATGGGGGTTTCTTCTATTGTAAAATGTTTTCGGGTAAAACCCTTTCCTTGATTTTTAGAATCACTGGATTGAGGCAAGACGTGTGGTTTAGCTTCGAATATGGGAGAGTCTTCGGTTGACGTATCTATTTCGAATCTTTTTGAGACAGGATAGCGAATCGGTGAGACTTCCTCTCTCTTTCTGATTGGTAAACAAACTTCCGGAGGTTTCCTAGATAATGCGTCTGCGTTTCCGTTCGCCCTGCCTTCTTTGTATACAATATCAAATTCGAAGTCCGATAACTTTAATTTCCATTTCCAAATTCTTGAAGTAGGATCTTTGATAGAATGCATCCACGCTAAAGGTTTATGATCGGTTACGATGGTAAACTTTCTTCCGTAAAGATACGGTCGGAAGTGCATTGCGCTGTAAACAATTGCCAGACACTCCTTTTCTATGGTAGAGTAGTTTCGTTCGGCGGGATTTAATAGCCTTGAGGCATACGCAATCGGCAAATCCTTTCCGATTGGCCCTTGACTCAGTACACCGCTTATTGCATATCCTGATGCGTCTGTAGTAAGGTTAAAGGGTTTAGAAAAGTCTGGATATTGCAGGATGGGTTTCGTCACTAACGCTGTCTTTAAATTATTGAATGCGTTTTCTTGATTTTCTGTCCATTTAAAGGGAGTATCTTTCTTTAATAGTTGTGTCAATGGTTTCGCGACCTTGGGGAAATCGGGTATAAATCTTCTGTAATATCCTGCTAGTCCCAGAAATCGTTTGATATTTTTCGCCCTCTTTGGTCGTGGAAATTTTGATACGGCTTCGACTTTCTTTGGGTCGGGTTTCACGCCATCCTCACTAATTATATGTCCTAAATAATTCACCTCGTGTCGTAAAAATTCGCACTTATCAGGTTGTAATCGTAATTTAGCTTTCCTCAGTCTTTCCATTAATTTATTAAATTTAATTTCGCGTTCTTGGAGAGACGTGGAATAAATCACTATGTCATCCAGATAGACGAATAGTTCTATTCCTTGCAGACCAGATAATATTGAATTCATCAAACGTTGAAATGTTGCTGGGGCATCTTTTAATCCAAAGGGCATTCTTTTGAATTGAAAATGCCCGTATGGTGTCGAAAATGCAGTTTTGTGGGCATCTTCCTGTGACATACGGATCTGGTGAAAGCCCGATGCCAAGTCAAACGTGGAAAAATATTTTGCACTTCCTAATTGATCCAATATTTCTGTAATGTTGGGTAGTGGGAAGGCATCGCCAATCGTTTTATCGTTCAATTTTCTATAATCGATGACTAATCTCCAGCGCTTATTTCCTTGCGAATCGGGTTTTTGAGCACAATCCATAACGGGGAGTTATATGGAGATATTGATGGTTCCACTACGTCCGTATCTAGTAGTTCTTGGACCTGTCGATTTATTTCTTCTCGATGTATTGGTGGATATCGATACTGTTTAGTATTGATGGGTATATTATCCGTTGTAATTATCCTATGTTCCAGAACTTCGGTTGCTTCCAATGTATCTCCTGGAATATGAAACCTATCTTGATTATTACGAATCAATTTTTTAGCATTTTCCTTTTCTTCTTCGTTCAAATGTTCGAGTCGTAGTAACTCATTTATTTTATCGTATCTACTTTCCTCCGATCTTAGAACTGTATTGCACGCTGTCCTAGGAAGCGGGGTGGGGGGCGGGGGGGATTTTCAAATTCTTTAATTACCATCGTTGGTGTTGTAAATACGTAATCTCTCGAAGTAGTATTTATTACTCTTATGTAACCTTTTCCTTTATGATTCCTCACAACTGCATTACCAAAATAGATTCCCTTGTTCGGCTCGATTCTTGGAATAAATCCCTCTTTTATCTCTGGATTAGCGATATTAACTGAACACGTTATTGAACTTCGCTTCGGTATAATTATTTTTTCTTTACTATCGAAGGGAATATAAATATTTCCCCATCTGATATGTTTTCCCTCATAATCTAAACGAGCCTTACAACCTGCAAAAAATTCGGATCCTAGGATTCCGTCTTGATCGATTAGCAATGAATCATCGACTGTGATGAAAACCAACCGGATGGCCCGCAACCTGTATTACCGTCTGCCCTAGGGAGACCAGGCTCGTTGCCGTAATTCCTCGCACTTCGATTGATTCCTTTTCGTCGATGATGGCTGAATCGAGTAAAGCAGGTTTCTTGATAATGTTGATTTCCGATCCAGAGTCTAATAATAAACTCGTCTTAGTCTTTAGATCTGGGGAAACTATTCGTGCAGTTGGGTTCGTTGGGGAATCGTTAAATTTTATTGAAATAATTCGGAGAGGTCGCCTTCCGAATCTGAATTCAACTCCTGATGATTTTCCTTCGCCGGTTGCTTGTGCTTCACTCTTTTCCTTTTGCCTTGAGATTCTGGATTCTCTGTCTGTGACCTCGTTTGGTTGTGGGATGACTCCCCCACAATATTTAGTGGTTGTTCGTTCGATCTTATGGTCGGCATTGCGTTCGCTCTGTCTCTCGTTATGGGTGGTGGAGTCGATCTCGCGGGGGTGGCTGTCCTCGTTCTGTTTGTTGCCGTCGGCGCCGGTCGCCTGGTTGCCGCCTGTACTCTTGGGCGATTCGGCGTATCGTTCCTTCGTGGCTCGCCCCATTCTCCCGAAGGACGTGTTTGGTTTCCCGATGGTCTCGAAGCATAGGGTACGATTAATCCGGCATCTACTCGGGCTTTAAATTTGTAACAGTCTTTCACTAGATGCCCGGGTTTTTTGCAATAGTTACACGTGATATTTTGTCTTGTAGAATTCAAAAAATTCTGCGATGGAGGTAGCGATCTTCGATCTTGGCGGTTGTTCCTGATATTGTTGTTAGTGTTCGAAGGATGTGCGTTGTCGCGTCTGTAATAGTTCGAGGGTGTCGGTCGTTGGGGTCGCGTTCTATCGGTTATTTGTTTCAATTCGTGTGTTGCTTTGACGGCTTGACGATACGCATCTTCTAAAGTATGGTACCCTGCTATTTTTACTCGCACATATACCTCGTTCGGAAGTCCTTTAACGAAAGCTTCTTTCGTTTCCCAATCTATAGTATCTTGGATATCGGGGGATATGATGCCGTAGTCGCCTCTTTCTCCGTCCATTATTGCCAATCTAAGATTTCTAACGCGATCCATATAATCTAATATGTCTTCCCCGGGTCGTTGAAATATCGTTCCTAATTCCCCTTTATATTCGTTAAGAGATTTCTTTGGGCCGAATAGATCCTTTAATTTGTTTCCGAAATCGTTTAGACTCGTTAATTCTGTGTCTTCGATGGCGAGGAGCGCGTGTCCACGGAGCTTATTTACTAACAATTTTACCAATTGAGGTTCTTGATATCTGGAAATCATATTTCGCGCGCGCTCACAAGCTCTTAAAAAGTGGAATACCGATGGTCGATATCCGTCAAACACTGGCACCGATTCGATCGCATCTTTTAGCTTAATTGGCTGGGTATGTCCACTCGGCTGGACCGTCTCTTGTTGCGTTGTCGGCGGCGATACGGGTGTTTTAGGTTCTTGTTTTGTTTTAAGTTCGAATAAGCCGCTTTGTAATTCGGCGAGTTTTGCACTCATATCGCGAAAGTTCGCATCCCATGCTTTAAGCTTTTCCGACAATGTCAAAACCATTTCTTCGTCCAACGATTCCACTACACTCGCCATTGTTTCTTAAATATTTGTTAAATATATATATTAATCAAGATAGACTAACTAAATATTAACGACAAGACATAACTGACCTCGGTGCGAAGGAATAAAGTTATGCTACACGAAATAACTGGTAACACAATACACAAAACATTAACTAAATTAAACGAGACTTACATAAATGCAAGTCACGTATAATCAAAACAATGACTATTGAAATTCGGTAACAATACAATCCATGCTATCACATTAAAGTAGCACACGGTATTGACACACACAATATCATGAAACACAAAACAATATTACAAAACACTACTAAATAAAATTATAGTGATTAACAATTAATTAGTTATTTCAACAACACGTTACTGTTGACATTAAACCAACGCCATACCAAAGAGACACGCGAGCGACCATGTTGAAAAATTCGTCGCGCGCACATACAAATAACAGCCAATGCAATACAATACAGCATCATAATAGGAATGTTAGGTACTAATAAAAAAAAAAAAAAAAAAAAAAACAAGGAAAAGGGGGAGAGAGTTAAGGAAAATATATATAATAAATAACAACTAACATAATTATAACATATTATATATATTATATTATATACAGGGATACAGTATTCGTACAAAGGAACAGATCCAAACGAAAATTATATATATAAAAAAAAATAAATAATATATATATGTAATATCGTGATATAATATATTTACAAGGAATGGATGATACAGATGTTAATCGGACAGAAAAAGACGATTGTTGTTCAACCTGAACTATTCACACCAAACGTACAGAAAACAGCACAACTAAATAATTAGATAACGACTCGACTTTCACAAAATGCAATCAACACTCTCTCGGCAACGCCACTCGCAAACTCTGTTTGTTGATTCCTTTTCTCCCGTCCCTTGGCAACCGCTCGTGGCCAAGATCACGTAGGTCTCCTCTTTCCAAAACTACGCGATCAAAAACAAACGCCTCGGCTCTCGCGACATTCCACGCGGATCACCCGCCAACTCCCAGGCCTCTCACTCACGATACTACATATATACATTAACTATTTTTATATGTGTGTACAGAACTGATGGCGAACTCATCAACCATTTTCTGAACGACGGATGGAACAACATGAATAGCAATTCACACAGTGGAACTGTAAAGTATTTGTACGAAACCAAATACTGATGCTATCCACCTGTAAACAAACAATATTTATAACTATGCATATAATTTTCACTTATGTTCACCACTATATATATATATACTCGAAGACAAGGTACATTTGTGATATTTATTCCTATTGATGATATATACTTATATATTTATAACAATAAAACAAATCTCATTTATACTACTTACCAATACGTACGCATATATGTATGTCGGATCACGATTCGAATTTTGGGCGCGCGACGACTCTTCGTGTGGACTAGCCATCGTTTCACAAAGCCGAGATTTTATTTACACGTATATACAGGTCTATCACTAAGCTTAACAAATAATAAGTACAACTAATAATAAGTCTAACAAACACTAAGACTAATGAATAATACGATCTACGAATAATTAAATTAAATTAAATAATACTATTAGCAATGTTTGAGTTCAAACGAATCCACGGTCACCGGGATAACTCCTTACTAAGCGAAACTAACTTAGACGCAAATGCGATCGTCGAAAATGCTCGATGTATCACTCTCCAAGGCAATCGCAAGAATGCCAGCCTCGTGGTGATTTTTCTCCCTGTACGATTGCATTTTGTTTTCTATACCCGTTTGGAAGCATCGAGAAGGTTCCAAACGCCGTTGCTAGGCACACTCGTTGGAAGCATCGAGAAAGTTCCAAACGCCGTTGCTAGGCAGTTTCTGCCTGGAGTTTTGATTACTAATACAATGTATGTCCCATTGCATCGGCACCTCCGAGGCAACATCACACGTGGCTAGGCCCGCTCTCGAGGCCGCATGCCGCCACAACCACATTTCTCGGAAAACACATACAACCACTCCAGACCTCCGTTAGATAAAACATCCATCCCGTGACCGTGGCTACGTTCAGCGACCGATTCTCACCTCGAACCCAATCTCGCTTATTACAAATCTTAAGCAATTACAACTATAATAAAATCTAGGCTAAGGTACTAGAGGATGTTCCCAAAATTTCCAAGGAAAGGCTTCGGCTTTCCTTTCATCTCCGACATGTATATAATTACAAGCCAAGTAGTATTCATAATATTTATTTTCACTGATAACAAGTACGTAAAACCTAAAATAAATCAAAGGTTTTAACAATAAAAAAAAAAAAAAACAAAAAAAAAAGAAAGAAAAAGGGGAAGAAGAAAAATAAAGAAGAAAAAAAAGGAAAGAAAAAAAATATAATATTGTTAGGGAAGTGATACATTTACACTGTACATGAGAGTGTGTGTGTAAGGGCCAGAGGGCGTCAAGGCTTAGTGGAGACAAAAGACTGTTGCCAGATGTTAGCAGAATCTAGGATAGTCGGTTGGCGACCAGCGTGCGTGCAAGACGTTCTTCAGAGAGTAATATAGATGTATAACTGTTGTGTGGGAAATATAGGCAATAATTTGTATTCCCAAATCCTCGAATTTCCTTAACAAATATATATAAATATAAAATTTTCTTTTTCTATAAAAGGTTATTACTATTTCTGATAAACTCGAGAAATGAAAACATTATACCATGATACACTGACACAAAGATACACCACACAGAAGAAACTAACAGAGAACGCTTTAAGCTTGGCAAACTTACCGCCCGACGAATTTGCATACACCATAACCAAAACCCAGGACACATGGCTCTGATCGCAGGAGAAGCGATCCATATAGTCAAATGCATTCCGGTACAAGTAAAGGTACGACATACAACAAAATGCTACTCGGAACTACCCGTTTGGCAAAGGAATCGCACCACAGGAACTCCACCCGGACGTGCGCCAAACGTGGCGATATTCAGCACCATCGTCGTTGGCCACGAGCGGAAGCCACGTCATGTTCCCGGCAGAAAATCTGCAGTCTCGAACGCATTGGCGAGAGGAGCAACAGGAAAAACAATCGTCCCTGGAACAGTAAACATCCTGGGAATGATGGACAAAACACATTAACGACAATAGCGAAAAATACCGTATCAAGCTTATGGACTGGTTTTATGGAATTTGGAACTGTCAGTGCAGCAATATTTGGAATACTCGCAATATTTAAACTAATCAAAACAATAATAGATATAGCCGCACACGGATACCAGTTACGTGAAACTTACGAATGTGGAATCGCCCTATTAGGAGCAATATGCGGCTCAGTCACCCACCCGCTACGATACCTCAAAAGAAGACGAAATATCGATGATCAAACAGCACAACCTCAAGGGATATCGATAACACCGGTAGTCACTCAACTACCAACGACATCTACGTCCGCCTTGAGCGAACTCAGAGATACCATCAGTCAAATTTCCTTTGGAAATTTGAACTTCAAGGGCGGGGGTGTCACGTCCCGCGCTCCGCACACGCCGTAACAAGAACAAGAAAACCATTCTATACAAAACACGCGAATAAGGATTTGAATGCACAAACGAACACACGGCACTACGAAACGAAAGGAAGGATTAACAAAACGAGGGCGATTAACGGATCCAACCAATAAACAAAATACATATACACACAATTCAAAATAAACCAGGAAATAAGAATAACTACAAAAGGGGAAAATAATTGAAACGCCAGGAATATATATATATATATATATATATATATATATATATTAAACTATTAGTTAAACTATTAGTTTTTGACTTCATGTATACTTTTATTTCATAAATTGATAATATTGTATTTATTGCATAGTATTGGAAGCACTGTCTCTAATATTTACTAGGTTATTACATGTTCGGCATATATGTTTATACTTATATGTAACTGTCCAAATTGATTGATTGAAATATATTTATATATATATATATATATGCGTCTAAAAAATTTATTGTAGCTGTGTATGTGGACGACATCCTCGTGTTTGGGACGAATGAGTGGATTGAGATATTCAAAACTAGGATTAAGGACAAATTAGATGTTAGAATGCTAGGCGTAGACACTCAATTTCTGTCCATCCACCTGAGTAAGCCAAACAGCACCACTGTAGTATTCGATCAATCTGTACAGATAGGTCAAATGCTGGATCTGTTTGACATTACTCGTGAGGTTGGGGTGGTGGGAGTGTCGACACCGCTAGCTAGAGAATGCGAGGCTGGTTTTGATATTGAACGTGATGAGCCTCTCGACAGTAAATTATATGAACAAGCTGTGGGGCACATAATGTATGTAGCTACTGTAAGTCGTCCTGATGTTGCGTGTGCAATAGGGAAACTAAGCCAAAGATGCGCGAATCCGACTGTATCCGATTGGAAAGCAGCGAAGCGGGTATTCAGATATTTACTAAAGACCAAAGACTTGAAGTTAGTATACCAAAGGACCGGGCAACCTCTGAAGGTGTTTTGCGACTCGGATTTTGCGGGTTGTACGGTAGACAGGAAATCCAGGAGCGGGTATGTGTTCATACTCGCTGGTGGTGCGATATCCTGGCTATCCAAAAAACAACCGATTATAGCTCAATCGACGTGCGAAGCGGAATTTGTGGCAATGCAGGAAGCAGCAAGGGAAACAGTGTGGATTTCTTTACTGTGAAAGGAATTGGGTCAACTGTCATATTGCCATCGCCCCTGCAAGATATTCTGCGATAATATCGGAGCTATTTCATGGTCAAAGGACGAAATAGTTGCTGAGAGTTCTAAGCACGTCCAAGTGCGCTACTTTTACGTTAAGAACTGCGTATCGAGGGGGATACTAGATTATACTTATGTACCTAGTCCTGAGAATGTGGCTGACATTCTCACCAAAGGCCTAACTAGGATTAAGACCCAGCAATTTACCAAAGCTATGGGGCTTGTAGAAACTAGCGATCAAAGGGGAGTGTTGAGAAATGTTAAGTTGGTATGATCGCTGCTTACTACAAGCTAAGTTGGTACGACTTCTAACGACGCTCTTTTGTCTTAGAAGTCGACCACGTTGTTCTATTGACTTGGAGATTCCTGTGTGGTAAGACGTGTTATAAGACTGAAATATATTGGAGAAAACGAATCTAAGTGAATCGTTATTTTATAAACCCAAAACTTTATTAAATAACAATCAAAGCCATGTGTCCTGGGTTTTGGTTATGGTGTATGCAAATTCGTCGGGCGGTAAGTTTGCCAAGCTTAAAGCGTTCTCTATTAGTTTCTTCTGTGTGGTGTATCTTTGTGTCAGTGTATCATGGTATAATGTTTTCGTTTCTCGAGTTTATCAGAAATAGGAATAACCTTTTATAGAAAAAGAAAATTTTATATTTATATATATTATATTTTTTTTCTTTCCTTTTTTTTCTTCTTTTTTTTCTTCTTCCCCCTTTTTTTGTTTTTTTTTTATTGTTAAAACCTTTGTTTTATTTTAGGTTTTACGTACTTGTTATCAGTGAAAATAAATATTATGAATACTACTTGGATTGTAACTATATACATATATGCGTACAAAATCCACTTCTACATGTTAGATATAATAATATAACAATACTACGTAGATTAATACACAATAAAATATCCTTTTACTCCGGTTATATTTATTACTAACTCTCAATTAATCTATCTTAATTATTTTCTAACCACTTTCTATATTTATCAGCTATTTTATTTCTTTTTGTTAATCTGCGAAATCCATGCATGTACACTTCCTTGTATGGTGATTGATTGTTCACGAGGTAAGTTGCACTTTCACTGTTTTCGTTATTCGTTGAACTAACACGTTTTACATTCAAACAGTAATTGGAACACTCGTAATAAACTTCTTTTCTTTTTCCAAGTTTCCGCTATCTGTGTCATTCGACGAACACTGCCACGCCTCCACAGCACCGTTATAACATTTAGCGATGCTGCTCTTTGCATTAAGGCAATTGAAGTTAATTCGTTCGTTTATTTTCAGCTGGTACATGGTGTCCCGCAAGCAGGGAGCCATATCATATTTTGCATGTAGACCTTCTTGTTTGATGATTACTTGTTTACAAGGTAACTTTCACTTCCCCTCTTTTAATTATTTATTGAATCGACACGTTGTATATTCAAACAATAATTGGAGTACACATAATAATTTTCCCTTTTTCTTTTTAGGTTTTCGCTATCTGTATTATTCGACGGACAGTGTTACACCTCCTTTTGATTTATCCATAATATAGTTATAACATTTAGTAACCTTGTATTTTGCACTGAGACAATTGAAACTAATTTATTCACTTATTTTAGGTAGCTGTCATACATTGTGTTCCACGAACAACGATCCATAACCTATACTTGCACGTACACTTTCTTGTATGTTGATCACTTGTTCACAAGGTAACTTTCACTTTCACTAGTTAATTGTTCATTAAGTTAACACGTTTTATATTTAAGCAATAATTGAAACACGTATAATAATTTTCCTTTTTCCTTTTAGGTGTTCGATATCTGTATTATTCGACGAACAGCACTATAACATATACTACCGCACTACGTTGCCCACTGAAATCGCTTTATTCATTGCTTATTTCGATTATGCGCTAGTTTTAACTTGTTTAAATGCACCGTTCGCGGAATCCCTTTTACTTCGATCTTGACGTTTTGGTTCTGCAAGATTTCTAGCACTTTGTATGGTCCAGTATATTGATCGGAGAATTTTCCTTTACTGGGTTCTTTTAGTAAATATATCGAATCTCCTATTTTAAAATCTTGGGGGTTGATTCGTCGGTCGTAATATTCTTTTGATCTTAGTTTGGATTTTATCAAATTTTCTCTCGCCATTCGTTGTACGGTGTTAATTTTATCGAACAGATCTTCGAGATATTCTGCGTAAGTTGGTTCCATGTTCTCTTCGATTATTACTTCACCAGTAGGTTCTCTGGCTAGATGTCCAAAAACTAATTCGTGCGGGGAGAATTTCGTTCCTTCGTGTACAGAGGTATTATAGGAAAACATAGCTAATTCTACCCATTCGTCCCAATTTTTGGAATTTTCAATGTATAATTTGAGATATTCTATCAGCACGTGGTGAGATCTTTCGATTGAACCGTTACTTTGTGGATGATATGCCGTCGTGGTATATTGTTTGATGCGGAATCTCTTTGCTACTTTCTTCATTAGTGAGGATGTAAAGTTCGTTCCTTGATCAGTGAGAATAGCTCTCGGTGACCCGAAACGACAAATAAATCGCTTTACAAAAACGTCCGCTAAGATAGGCCGAGAGGCTGAAGAGATTCCTCCTAGTGGAATCCCAATTGAGTATTTTGTTAATAAGTCTTGGATAGTTAATATATATTCGTTTCCCTTTTGGGTTTTTGGTAATGGACCTATAATATCCATACTAACCTTATCGAACGCTTTACCTGGTGTGTCTGTAAGTACCATTGGTTGCTTTGCTTTTATTCTTGTGAGTTTCTTCAATTGACATTCCTTACATGTTCTTACGTAATCTTGAATTTCCTTTTTCATATTTTCCCAATAGTAATGTTGTCGTATTCTTTGATAAGTTTTTGTTATTCCTTTGTGTCCTGCTACGCTTGATTCATGTTTTTCTCGTATTATGTTGTTCCGCGCTTCCACAGATGGGGTAATTACTTCCCCAGTGCAAATGGTGATGGTTAAGGTTTTTTCCATAAATATTTCCTTTAATTTTCTGATTGTATATCGCCAGGGTATTGTTTCTCATTTACTGCGTCTAATAGAGATCTTAGCGAGTTTAATAAATTTTCTGGTGTTATTGGAATATTTCTATTTTCCTTTATCGGTAGGAATACAATGTATTTTCCAGAATCGTAATTCAATCTTGCTTTTTCTAACATTAAATCTTCATAACGAGGTAACTTTCCCGTTTCCTTCATTTCTAAGGCTCCTTTATCTATCGGATTGCCATGTATATCTATAAATACTACTTTATGGTCATTTACTCTCGCAATTGAGTCTCGGGTTTCTGAAATTCTTAGTTCCGCAATTATCGTAGGTCTCGTGTCCTTTTCTCGTTGTTGAATTAGTTCTGGAATTACAGTGGAGGTCTCTTTTTCGCTTGTTGTATCCGTGCCTTCTTTTTCTCGATTGGTTATTTCTCTATCTGTACTTACATCGATTTCTGCTAATGCTTGGTCTAAATATTTTATGGGGGTTTCTTCTATTGTAAAATGTTTTCGGGTAAAACCCTTTCCTTGATTTTTAGAATCACTGGATTGAGGCAAGACGTGTGGTTTAGCTTCGAATATGGGAGAGTCTTCGGTTGACGTATCTATTTCGAATCTTTTTGAGACAGGATAGCGAATCGGTGAGACTTCCTCTCTCTTTCTGATTGGTAAACAAACTTCCGGAGGGTTCCTAGATAATGCGTCTGCGTTTGCGTTCGCCCTGCCTTCTTTGTATACAATATCAAATTCGAAGTCCGATAACTTTAATTTCCATTTCCAAATTCTTGAAGTAGGATCTTTGATAGAATGCATCCACGCTAAAGGTTTATGATCGGTTACGATGGTAAACTTTCTTCCGTAAAGATACGGTCGGAAGTGCATTGCGCTGTAAACAATTGCCAGACACTCCTTTTCTATGGTAGAGTAGTTTCGTTCGGCGGGATTTAATAGCCTTGAGGCATACGCAATCGGCAAATCCTTTCCGATTGGCCCTTGACTCAGTACACCGCTTATTGCATATCCTGATGCGTCTGTAGTAAGGTTAAAGGGTTTAGAAAAGTCTGGATATTGCAGGATGGGTTTCGTCACTAACGCTGTCTTTAAATTATTGAATGCGTTTTCTTGATTTTCTGTCCATTTAAAGGGAGTATCTTTCTTTAATAGTTGTGTCAATGGTTTCGCGACCTTGGGGAAATCGGGTATAAATCTTCTGTAATATCCTGCTAGTCCCAGAAATCGTTTGATATTTTTCGCCCTCTTTGGTCGTGGAAATTTTGATACGGCTTCGACTTTCTTTGGGTCGGGTTTCACGCCATCCTCACTAATTATATGTCCTAAATAATTCACCTCGTGTCGTAAAAATTCGCACTTATCAGGTTGTAATCGTAATTTAGCTTTCCTCAGTCTTTCCATTAATTTATTAAATTTAATTTCGCGTTCTTGGAGAGACGTGGAATAAATCACTATGTCATCCAGATAGACGAATAGTTCTATTCCTTGCAGACCAGATAATATTGAATTCATCAAACGTTGAAATGTTGCTGGGGCATCTTTTAATCCAAAGGGCATTCTTTTGAATTGAAAATGCCCGTATGGTGTCGAAAATGCAGTTTTGTGGGCATCTTCCTGTGACATACGGATCTGGTGAAAGCCCGATGCCAAGTCAAACGTGGAAAAATATTTTGCACTTCCTAATTGATCCAATATTTCTGTAATGTTGGGTAGTGGGAAGGCATCGCCAATCGTTTTATCGTTCAATTTTCTATAATCGATGACTAATCTCCAGCGCTTATTTCCTTGCGAATCGGGTTTTTGAGCACAATCCATAACGGGGAGTTATATGGAGATATTGATGGTTCCACTACGTCCGTATCTAGTAGTTCTTGGACCTGTCGATTTATTTCTTCTCGATGTATTGGTGGATATCGATACTGTTTAGTATTGATGGGTATATTATCCGTTGTAATTATCCTATGTTCCAGAACTTCGGTTGCTTCCAATGTATCTCCTGGAATATGAAACCTATCTTGATTATTACGAATCAATTTTTTAGCATTTTCCTTTTCTTCTTCGTTCAAATGTTCGAGTCGTAGTAACTCATTTATTTTATCGTATCTACTTTCCTCCGATCTTAGAACTGTATTGCACGCTGTCCTAGGAAGCGGGGTGGGGGGCGGGGGGGATTTTCAAATTCTTTAATTACCATCGTTGGTGTTGTAAATACGTAATCTCTCGAAGTAGTATTTATTACTCTTATGTAACCTTTTCCTTTATGATTCCTCACAACTGCATTACCAAAATAGATTCCCTTGTTCGGCTCGATTCTTGGAATAAATCCCTCTTTTATCTCTGGATTAGCGATATTAACTGAACACGTTATTGAACTTCGCTTCGGTATAATTATTTTTTCTTTACTATCGAAGGGAATATAAATATTTCCCCATCTGATATGTTTTCCCTCATAATCTAAACGAGCCTTACAACCTGCAAAAAATTCGGATCCTAGGATTCCGTCTTGATCGATTAGCAATGAATCATCGACTGTGATGAAAACCAACCGGATGGCCCGCAACCTGTATTACCGTCTGCCCTAGGGAGACCAGGCTCGTTGCCGTAATTCCTCGCACTTCGATTGATTCCTTTTCGTCGATGATGGCTGAATCGAGTAAAGCAGGTTTCTTGATAATGTTGATTTCCGATCCAGAGTCTAATAATAAACTCGTCTTAGTCTTTAGATCTGGGGAAACTATTCGTGCAGTTGGGTTCGTTGGGGAATCGTTAAATTTTATTGAAATAATTCGGAGAGGTCGCCTTCCGAATCTGAATTCAACTCCTGATGATTTTCCTTCGCCGGTTGCTTGTGCTTCACTCTTTTCCTTTTGCCTTGAGATGCTGGATTCTCTGTCTGTGACCTCGTTTGGTTGTGGGATGACTCCCCCACAATATTTAGTGGTTGTTCGTTCGATCTTATGGTCGGCATTGCGTTCGCTCTGTCTCTCGTTATGGGTGGTGGAGTCGATCTCGCGGGGGTGGCTGTCCTCGTTCTGTTTGTTGCCGTCGGCGCCGGTCGCCTGGTTGCCGCCTGTACTCTTGGGCGATTCGGCGTATCGTTCCTTCGTGGCTCGCCCCATTCTCCCGAAGGACGTGTTTGGTTTCCCGATGGTCTCGAAGCATAGGGTACGATTAATCCGGCATCTACTCGGGCTTTAAATTTGTAACAGTCTTTCACTAGATGCCCGGGTTTTTTGCAATAGTTACACGTGATATTTTGTCTTGTAGAATTCAAAAAATTCTGCGATGGAGGTAGCGATCTTCGATCTTGGCGGTTGTTCCTGATATTGTTGTTAGTGTTCGAAGGATGTGCGTTGTCGCGTCTGTAATAGTTCGAGGGTGTCGGTCGTTGGGGTCGCGTTCTATCGGTTATTTGTTTCAATTCGTGTGTTGCTTTGACGGCTTGACGATACGCATCTTCTAAAGTATGGTACCCTGCTATTTTTACTCGCACATATACCTCGTTCGGAAGTCCTTTAACGAAAGCTTCTTTCGTTTCCCAATCTATAGTATCTTGGATATCGGGGGATATGATGCCGTAGTCGCCTCTTTCTCCGTCCATTATTGCCAATCTAAGATTTCTAACGCGATCCATATAATCTAATATGTCTTCCCCGGGTCGTTGAAATATCGTTCCTAATTCCCCTTTATATTCGTTAAGAGATTTCTTTGGGCCGAATAGATCCTTTAATTTGTTTCCGAAATCGTTTAGACTCGTTAATTCTGTGTCTTCGATGGCGAGGAGCGCGTGTCCACGGAGCTTATTTACTAACAATTTTACCAATTGAGGTTCTTGATATCTGGAAATCATATTTCGCGCGCGCTCACAAGCTCTTAAAAAGTGGAATACCGATGGTCGATATCCGTCAAACACTGGCACCGATTCGATCGCATCTTTTAGCTTAATTGGCTGGGTATGTCCACTCGGCTGGACCGTCTCTTGTTGCGTTGTCGGCGGCGATACGGGTGTTTTAGGTTCTTGTTTTGTTTTAAGTTCGAATAAGCCGCTTTGTAATTCGGCGAGTTTTGCACTCATATCGCGAAAGTTCGCATCCCATGCTTTAAGCTTTTCCGACAATGTCAAAACCATTTCTTCGTCCAACGATTCCACTACACTCGCCATTGTTTCTTAAATATTTGTTAAATATGTCGGAGATGAAAGAACACTGGAGCCTTTGGAATTTTGGATAACCCCGCAACATTGTAACCTAGAGTCTACTATAGCTGTAATTGAACAATTGTAGTTATTCAACCCGATTGTAATTATTCGAGAATTGTGATAATGAGCTTGGGCTCGAGGCGACAGTCAGTCGCCGAACGTAGCCGCGGTCACGGGATGAACGCTTTGTCTAACAAAGGTATGGAGTAATTCTATAGCTCTCCTTAAAAGAAATATTCGTGGCGACAGTAAACATTCCTACGGTTTCTGTCCTGTGGCTCGCCACGTGCAGACCCTATTCTTCGAGTAAGATGATTGCCAGATGTCGATGCGTCTCCGCAGTACATGTTCGGCTAGCCCGAGGGCCCGTCATAAATCTTAAGGTTTTGTTAACTAAAGTCCTTCTAACAGACAAACAGTTTTTGGCCCAACTACGGGAAGATAGGGGAGACATATTTTTCAACGAGCGGCGTCTCCCACTAGCAACTTTCCCTCGAGGGCGGCTAGCATCCTTTTCTAACCACCGATATGGAGATTAACCAATTAGCAGCAACACTTTCTGAACGAAGGCTTTTCTCGACGAATCCGATGATCTCGTATCCTTAGACACACCCCGTTATAGTTTTCCTGTGTGGCATCATCGGGACGGGAAAGGCATTCTCGCCCGCGATCTCATCGATCCGAGAGTAACGCCTTCGCGATCAGTGATTATTCTCTCAGACTTAGACTTTGTGAGTACGTTCTGTTGTCATCCCGTTGACCGCGGATTCGTTATTGAACCTAGGATCATTGTCATTAGTATCTCGAGCACCTAACTACCGCGGTTACTTGTCCGGTTCTATAATAATCGTATTTGCACTAGTCAATGTTTTCTCTATTGCATAACGACAACGTGTAACCCAAACGAAGATTCGTTTCACGCCCCTAACCCTAATTCTAATGTAAACCCGACATCAGAAGTGGGATCAGTGCCGGTTATAACAGTGCAAGAGCTTACGACCATCGTGCGCGAGTTAATTCCGTCGCTAGTACAAAAAATCGAGTGTGGAATCTATCAAGTTTTCGACTCCGCTGCCTGGTGCGCAGCTTCCAATCTGATTATGGAGGAAGATCCTTTACAAAGCAGTGCCCTGAATATAATTTCAATACCGAGTGTCGAATTGACTTCTACGTAGTGGAGGCGCTAACTGGTAGATCAAGCCATCCGGGTGAGTCGTTTCCATTTTACCCCGATTTCGGAGCCGAGTGTTCGCTAATCAAAGAATCCGTAGTCTTGAGAATTTCTGGCAAAAGAACGATTGATATAGTAGTAATGCGAGGAATAAGAGATATTGGTACTAAACGTATCGCTCAAATCTTGTCCGTTGCAGGTGTTAGTGGTTAGAGATAAATTTTTCATGTCCTCGCTGATAGTTATTTAACAATACGATATCGCGATTACTCGTTAAATTTTAAGCCAAGATTTTGACGTAATATTACACAAAATAGCCTCGCTATGTGTAAAACAAAAATAATTAATGCCTGTAATAAAACCGCCGAAAACGAGATCGATGTTAATGAAGTTGACAATGAGGTACGTGGTAGTGATAAGGGTAGATTAATCTTTCTTTTCGAAAATTCAGAGATTCATCCGTTACGGGTTCCCTACGTACTCGTACAAAAAAATACAGACCAGTTAGAAGTACAATTAATTGATCCTGACATCGCCGTACAAGGAGTCCTAATAAACTTCGCGAGCGCGGAATAGTACGTGAGAGAACAAGCGATTTAATTACAGCCAAAAATCATAAAGCCTAGTAATTCACCGTTCGCGAGCCCTGCGTTACTCGTGAAGACGAACAATGGTTCAGATAGATGATAGGTAGATTTTCGAGAACTAAATAAATACACGGTCGCGGATCGGTATCGTTTACCCCTCATTGCGGATCAAGTCGCGAGATTGCAAAAGCGAGATATTTTATTATTCTGGACATGGCCGGTGGGTTTCTCCAAACCCCTATTCATCCTAATTCTAGGAAGTATACAGCCTTGATTACCCTCGATGATCAATTTGGATAATAAGTTGTTGTTTTCTTCGAATTCTTTTGTGCCTTTGTTCGATCCATTCGATGTCCTTTATTTGCATAACATAAGTGCGTGCGCGTTTAATGTTTCTTCCGGAAGTCATTTTCGGGACGGCGATACTATGCTGACTCCGTCGAAAATGGGGATTCTTATATTTTCGGACAACCCTAATAATTTTGCAACTCATACTTGTCTAAATATTCTAATATTTATGTTCTTCCTTGCTACCATTTTGTGTAAACCATCAAAGCGTTTACTACGGAAATCCTCAGGAGTAGTGGCATGCCAAGTCTTCTGTAGCATTTGACCCTTTTTAATTATGGTGACATAAGAAATCATTTGGTCGAAGTGATCTGTACTACACTTTCCTTCATTGTATTCAGCAGCGGCTGCTGACTTCGATGTTGCGAACAAACAAAACGAGAGATCATTCTTGAGATTCCTTTGAAAACACGTATAACAGCCGACGTGCCATTCGTACGTTGTCGCCTATTTGGACGATGTCCTAATTATTGCCGACGCGATAGATCAAGCCCTAACAGGATTGCACACCGTACTAGATACCCTTGTAAAAGTCGGATTCTCCTTTAACTTTGCAAAATGTTCTTTTCTAAAGGCATCGGTACTCTATTTGGAATATGTAATTTACGACCTAGAAGTTTGTCCCAACCCGGGTATAATGCACGCCTTGAGTTCTTTACCTGCGTCAACGACCGTCACACAGCTTAGGCAGTTCATAGGTTTAGCCTTTTATTTCCGAAAATTCGTCCCTAAATTTTCACGGGTAATGAAACCCTTGTATGCGCTTACTTCCGATAATAAAAACATGACTTGGACAGATAGGTATGGAAAAATAAGGCAAAAGGTAATTTCCGCCCTGACCGACGCGCCGGTATTAATGGTATTTGACCCGAACTACCCGATAGAACTTCGTATCGACGCTAGTTCGGATGGATATGAGGTTATTTTAATGCACAAAATTGAAGGTAAAAATAGAGTAATAGAATATTACAGTATAAGAAGTAACCCTGCGGAATCTAGGTATCATTCTTACGAACTAGAAACGTTAGCAGTTGTGAACGCCGTCAAGCATTTCCGTCATTATCTCCACGGACGAGAATTTCTTGTCGTCTCCGATTGTAATCCTTTGAAGGCATCCAGTGGTAAGGTAAATTTAAATGACAGGGTTTACAGGTGGTGGGCTTACTTACAAACTTTTACTTTTGACATTCTGTACCGGGAAGGTAAACGAATAGCCCACGTAAATTTTGTCTCGCGAAATCCCGTAGACTTGGATCACCTTACGATCAACGAAGTCATAGAGAAGGAAATTAATCTGGCCGAGATCTCCGAGGATTGGCTATTAGCGGAACAACGTCGCGATCCGCAAATCTCCGAAATCGTTAATAAGTTGCAGAACGAAGAGCTCGCGGAAGACGTCGCGAATACGTATGAGTTACGGTCCGGCACCCTTCATCGTAAAATACAGAGAAAGGGTAGAACTCTCTGCCTGCCCATCGTTCCGAGAGGATTTAGGTGGTCTGTTATTAACCATGTGCACCAGTCCATTATGCACTTAGGTTGGGATAAAACGCTTGAGAAACTGTACGAGTATTACTGGTTCGAAGGAATGGCGAAGTATGTTCGCAAATTCGTAGAGAACTGTCATGCTTGTCGAGTTTCAAAGGCAAGTTCGGGTAGAGTACAAGCCGAACTACACCCCATACCTAAGACCAGTATACCTTGGCATACGGTGCATATGGACATAACGGGCAAACTAAGCGGTAAAAACGATTCGAAGGAATACGTCATTGTGTTGGTCGACGCCTTCACCAAGTTCGTATACTTGCACCATACCCGTAAGTTAGACTCCATTAACACCATTAAAGCGCTTAAGTCCGCTATATTTTTGTTCGGCAGTCCCTGCCGGATAATAGCGGATCAGGGAAGATGTTTTACGGGCAAAGAATTTCGAGACTTTTGTCAAGATAAACACATTAAACTCCATTTAATTGCGACCGGAGCTAGTAGGGCCAACGGGCAGGTAGAGCGTATTATGAGTACGCTAAAAAAACATGTTCACAACAATAGAAACCACCGGGTGGTCCTGGCAGGACGCAATCGGGGAAATACAACTGGCCTTAAATTGTACCACCAACCGCGTGACTAAGTCAAGCCCGTTGGAACTACTAATCGGTAAAACAGCGAGACCCTACGGCTTATCCCTACCCGACAATATCGAAGAAAGAGAAGTAAATATCTCCCATATAAGACAGCAGGCGATAAAGAATATAGAAGCAAGCGCCAAATACGATAAGGATAGGTTCGACAAAAACAAAGCTAAAATAGTTAGGTTCAACCTTGGCGATTTCGTGTTACGTAAAAACGAGGAAAGAAACCAGACGAAGTTAGATCCGAAATTCAGGGGTCCATTCGTAGTAGCCGAGATTTTGGAAGGAGATAGATATACCCTAAAAACCTTAGACGGCAAACGATCATATAAGGACAGACACGACAGACTGAGAAAAATGCCAGAAGGTTGCGTCCCTGCTGAGTTAGACGTCTGCGGTGATGACAACGGCGGTGATAATAACGATGCAAGTACACTGACCTCAGAGGATCATTAACACTGCGTTGTGGTCATAGTAGTACACCGAGTGGTTTTATGTGCTTTTGTTGTAACCCGTTGAGAGGGTTGATGCGCTTTTGTTGTAACCCGTTGAGAGGGTTGATGCGCTTTTGTTGTAACCCGTTGAGAGGGTTGATGCGCTTTTGTTGTAACCCGTTGAGAGGGTTGATGTGTTTTTGTTGTAACCCGTTGAGAGGGTTGATGTGTTTTTGTTGTAACCCGTTGAGAGGGTTGAGGTGTTTTTGTTGTAACCCGTTGAGAGGGTTGATGTGTTTTTGTTGTAACCCGTCGAGAGGGTTGATGTGTTTTTGTTGTAACCCGTTGAGAGGGTTGATGTGTTTTTGTTGTAACCCGTTGAGTGGGTTGATGTACTTTTTGTTGTAACCCGTTGAGTGGGGTTACGTGCTTTTGTTGTAACCCGTTGAGTGGGGTTACGTGCTTTTGTTGTAACCCGTTGAGTGGGCTTACGTGCTTTCTGGGTGTAATGCACCCAACGTGGCAATATGATCCAACAAACTGAGGTTCACCGGTGTACGAAATCGAAAATGATCTGTTGTGTCATTACGGTCTGACTGGCGACTCACAGAACGCACCTAACACTTTGAATACAAATTATAACATTACAAATTCCTATTCTCCTTTATTTTTCCGTTGTCAAACCTCCGAACGAAACTTTGTTATTGCACTGGACCCTTGACTTACTTGGACATTTAGCTAAATCGCAAATAATGTCAGTTGTATCGAATCTAATGTAAGAAATACGATATTTTAGTTACACACGAGGACGTGTGATAGTCAGGATGGCCGTGTCGGAGATGAAAGAACACTGGAGCCTTTGGAATTTTGGATAACCCCGCAACATTGTAACCTAGAGTCTACTATAGCTGTAATTGAACAATTGTAGTTATTCAACCCGATTGTAATTATTCGAGAATTGTGATAATGAGCTTGGGCTCGAGGCGACAGTCAGTCGCCGAACGTAGCCGCGGTCACGGGATGAACGCTTTGTCTAACAAAGGTATGGAGTAATTCTATAGCTCTCCTTAAAAGAAATATTCGTGGCGACAGTAAACATTCCTACGGTTTCTGTCCTGTGGCTCGCCACGTGCAGACCCTATTCTTCGAGTAAGATGATTGCCAGATGTCGATGCGTCTCCGCAGTACATGTTCGGCTAGCCCGAGGGCCCGTCATAAATCTTAAGGTTTTGTTAACTAAAGTCCTTCTAACAGACAAACAGTTTTTGGCCCAACTACGGGAAGATAGGGGAGACATATTTTTCAACGAGCGGCGTCTCCCACTAGCAACTTTCCCTCGAGGGCGGCTAGCATCCTTTTCTAACCACCGATATGGAGATTAACCAATTAGCAGCAACACTTTCTGAACGAAGGCTTTTCTCGACGAATCCGATGATCTCGTATCCTTAGACACACCCCGTTATAGTTTTCCTGTGTGGCATCATCGGGACGGGAAAGGCATTCTCGCCCGCGATCTCATCGATCCGAGAGTAACGCCTTCGCGATCAGTGATTATTCTCTCAGACTTAGACTTTGTGAGTACGTTCTGTTGTCATCCCGTTGACCGCGGATTCGTTATTGAACCTAGGATCATTGTCATTAGTATCTCGAGCACCTAACTACCGCGGTTACTTGTCCGGTTCTATAATAATCGTATTTGCACTAGTCAATGTTTTCTCTATTGCATAACGACAACGTGTAACCCAAACGAAGATTCGTTTCACGCCCCTAACCCTAATTCTAATGTAAACCCGACAAATATATATATTAATCAAGATAGACTAACTAAATATTAACGACAAGACATAACTGACCTCGGTGCGAAGGAATAAAGATATGCTACACGAAATAACTGGTAACACAATACACAAAACATTAACTAAATTAAACGAGACTTACATAAATGCAAGTCACGTATAATCAAAACAATGACTATTGAAATTCTGTAACAATACAATCCATGCTATCACATTAAAGTAGCACACGGTATTGACACACAAAATATCATGAAACACAAAACAATATTACAAAACACTACTGAATAAAATTATAGTGATTAACAATTAATTAGTTATTTCAACAACACGTTACTGTTGACATTAAACCAACGCCATACCAAAGAGACACGCGAGCGACCATGTTGAAAAATTCGTCGCGCGCACATACAAATAACAGCCAATGCAATACAATACAGCATCATAATAGCAATGTTAGGTACTAATAAAAAAAAAAAAAAAAAAAAACAAGGAAAAGGGGGAGAGAGTTAAGGAAAATATATATAATAAATAACAACTAACATAATTATAACATATTGTTACGACCGTTCGCGGAGAGACGCGGTCGCGAGGAAAACGCGTCAGCGAGAGGCGTAAATTCTCGCTACGATTCGGTGAATCGACGCCGCGAAGTAGTCGTTCCCCTGTTTCGTTTAGGATAACAGAGGTGGTTGATATGAATATGACACAGTAGTAAGTTATATTTCACCGTTTATTCCACAACTTATGACGAGGATAGTTACACTGATGCGTATGTACGAGATGAGTGACTGAGTGATCTGCGGGTGTGTATACCCGCTCGAAGGATGTTGACCGTTCGAAGGATGCAAAAACAGTACTCTTGGAAGACGATGCTGTCTCGGAGGAGAGCTAAGGATGAGTGTGTCTAGCGCACGGGACTTTCGGATTGGTTGGTGCCGATGTTATTTAGGAGAGTGAGGGAATAGGCTTCGTTTTTAATTGGTTAAACGAAGGGTCTTAACCGCCCTCGAGAGAAAGTTGTTAGTGGGAGGAAAGTTGCAGCGTACGTGACAAAAACTGACTTTCCCTTGTTAAGCCGTGGTAGACAATAGTCTCTAGAAATTCCTCCGAACCAGATGTTTGTTTCGTTTGAAGGACCTTTTCCAGGAAATCTATGTGATTTATGGAAGGTCCTTGACATCATGGAAGATACGCTGCGAGTATCCGAAAACATCTGGTTGCCATATTGCCTGCGGTGTGTGGCCTCGGCTAGGTAGAGTGTTACGCGACGTAACACATATTATATATATTATATTATATACAGGGATACAGTATTCGTACAAAGGAACAGATCCAAACGAAAATTATATATATAAAAAAAAATAAATAATATATATATGTAATATCGTGATATAATATATTTACAAGGAATGGATGATACAGATGTTAATCGGACAGAAAAAGACGATTGTTGTTCAACCTGAACTATTCACACCAAACGTACAGAAAACAGCACAACTAAATAATTAGATAACGACTCGACTTTCACAAAATGCAATCAACACTCTCTCGGCAACGCCACTCGCAAACTCTGTTTGTTGATTCCTTTTCTCCCGTCCCTTGGCAACCGCTCGTGGCCAAGATCACGTAGGTCTCCTCTTTCCAAAACTACGCGATCAAAAACAAACGCCTCGGCTCTCGCGACATTCCACGCGGATCACCCGCCAACTCCCAGGCCTCTCACTCACGATACTACATATATACATTAACTATTTTTATATGTGTGTACAGAACTGATGGCGAACTCATCAACCATTTTCTGAACGACGGATGGAACAACATGAATAGCAATTCACACAGTGGAACTGTAAAGTATTTGTACGAAACCAAATACTGATGCTATCCACCTGTAAACAAACAATATTTATAACTATGCATATAATTTTCACTTATGTTCACCACTATATATATATATATATATACTCGAAGACAAGGTACATTTGTGATATTTATTCCTATTGATGATATATACTTATATATTTATAACAATAAAACAAATCTCATTTATACTACTTACCAATACGTACGCATATATGTATGTCGGATCACGATTCGAATTTTGGGCGCGCGACGACTCTTCATGTGGACTAGCCATCGTTTCACAAAGCCGAGATTTTATTTACACGTATATACAGGTCTATCACTAAGCTTAACAAATAATAAGTACAACTAATAATAAGTCTAACAAACACTAAGACTAATGAATAATACGATCTACGAATAATTAAATTAAATTAAATAATACTATTAGCAATGTTTGAGTTCAAACGAATCCACGGTCACCGGGATAACTCCTTACTAAGCGAAACTAACTTAGACGCAAATGCGATCGTCGAAAATGCTCGATGTATCACTCTCCAAGGCAATCGCAAGAATGCCAGCCTCGTGGTGATTTTTCTCCCTGTACGATTGCATTTTGTTTTCTATACCCGTTTGGAAGCATCGAGAAGGTTCCAAACGCCGTTGCTAGGCACACTCGTTGGAAGCATCGAGAAAGTTCCAAACGCCGTTGCTAGGCAGTTTCTGCCTGGAGTTTTGATTACTAATACAATGTATGTCCCATTGCATCGGCACCTCCGAGGCAACATCACACGTGGCTAGGCCCGCTCTCGAGGCCGCATGCCGCCACAACCACATTTCTCGGAAAACACATACAACCACTCCAGACCTCCGTTAGATAAAACATCCATCCCGTGACCGTGGCTACGTTCAGCGACCGATTCTCACCTCGAACCCAATCTCGCTTATTACAAATCTTAAGCAATTACAACTATAATAAAATCTAGGCTAAGGTACTAGAGGATGTTCCCAAAATTTCCAAGGAAAGGCTTCGGCTTTCCTTTCATCTCCGACATGTATATAATTACAAGCCAAGTAGTATTCATAATATTTATTTTCACTGATAACAAGTACGTAAAACCTAAAATAAATCAAAGGTTTTAACAATAAAAAAAAAACAAAAAAAAAGAAAGAAAAAGGGGAAGAAGAAAAATAAAGAAGAAAAAAAAGGAAAGAAAAAAATATAATATTGTTAGGGAAGTGATACATTTACACTGTACATGAGAGTGTGTGTGTAAGGGCCAGAGGGCGTCAAGGCTTAGTGGAGACAAAAGACTGTTGCCAGATGTTAGCAGAATCTAGGATAGTCGGTTGGCGACCAGCGTGCGTGCAAGACGTTCTTCAGAGAGTAATATAGATGTATAACTGTTGTGTGGGAAATATAGGCAATAATTTGTATTCCCAAATCCTCGAATTTCCTTAACAAATATATATAAATATAAAATTTTCTTTTTCTATAAAAGGTTATTACTATTTCTGATAAACTCGAGAAATGAAAACATTATACCATGATACACTGACACAAAGATACACCACACAGAAGAAACTAACAGAGAACGCTTTAAGCTTGGCAAACTTACCGCCCGACGAATTTGCATACACCATAACCAAAACCCAGGACACATGGCTCTGATCGCAGGAGAAGCGATCCATATAGTCAAATGCATTCCGGTACAAGTAAAGGTACGACATACAACAAAATGCTACTCGGAACTACCCGTTTGGCAAAGGAATCGCACCACAGGAACTCCACCCGGACGTGCGCCAAACGTGGCGATATTCAGCACCATCGTCGTTGGCCACGAGCGGAAGCCACGTCATGTTCCCGGCAGAAAATCTGCAGTCTCGAACGCATTGGCGAGAGGAGCAACAGGAAAAACAATCGTCCCTGGAACAGTAAACATCCTGGGAATGATGGACAAAACACATTAACGACAATAGCGAAAAATACCGTATCAAGCTTATGGACTGGTTTTATGGAATTTGGAACTGTCAGTGCAGCAATATTTGGAATACTCGCAATATTTAAACTAATCAAAACAATAATAGATATAGCCGCACACGGATACCAGTTACGTGAAACTTACGAATGTGGAATCGCCCTATTAGGAGCAATATGCGGCTCAGTCACCCACCCGCTACGATACCTCAAAAGAAGACGAAATATCGATGATCAAACAGCACAACCTCAAGGGATATCGATAACACCGGTAGTCACTCAACTACCAACGACATCTACGTCCGCCTTGAGCGAACTCAGAGATACCATCAGTCAAATTTCCTTTGGAAATTTGAACTTCAAGGGCGGGGGTGTCACGTCCCGCGCTCCGCACACGCCGTAACAAGAACAAGAAAACCATTCTATACAAAACACGCGAATAAGGATTTGAATGCACAAACGAACACACGGCACTACGAAACGAAAGGAAGGATTAACAAAACGAGGGCGATTAACGGATCCAACCAATAAACAAAATACATATACACACAATTCAAAATAAACCAGGAAATAAGAATAACTACAAAAGGGGAAAATAATTGAAACGCCAGGAATATATATATATATATATATATATGTATGTGTGCGCGTATGTTTTATATTATCGAATACTCTATAAAATAAACTACTCAAAACAATAAATAACGCAATCGAAGAATTACAAAACATTATATATATATATATATATATATATATATATATATATATATATATATATATATATACACGTATTCATATGCATATTTCTCTAGGCAGTGTAGTATTCATACGAAATGAAATGTCAATTATTTATTTATCCTTTACCGGAATGTAGGCTAGTTTTAAGTATGTATCTTAGATTTTCGATTTGATAGAATTCGCACACATATATATATTTCTGACAATGTAACCTTCATTTCTTTAATAATACAATATTGTATGTTTTATGTATTCGTTAAACTATTAGTTTTTGACTTCATGTATACTTTTATTTCATAAATTGATAATATTGTATTTATTGCATAGTATTGGAAGCACTGTCTCTAATATTTACTAGGTTATTACATGTTCGGCATATATGTTTATACTTATATGTAACTGTCCAAATTGATTGATTGAAATATATTTATATATATATATATATATGCGTCTAAAAAATTTATTGTAGCTGTGTATGTGGACGACATCCTCGTGTTTGGGACGAATGAGTGGATTGAGATATTCAAAACTAGGATTAAGGACAAATTAGATGTTAGAATGCTAGGCGTAGACACTCAATTTCTGTCCATCCACCTGAGTAAGCCAAACAGCACCACTGTAGTATTCGATCAATCTGTACAGATAGGTCAAATGCTGGATCTGTTTGACATTACTCGTGAGGTTGGGGTGGTGGGAGTGTCGACACCGCTAGCTAGAGAATGCGAGGCTGGTTTTGATATTGAACGTGATGAGCCTCTCGACAGTAAATTATATGAACAAGCTGTGGGGCACATAATGTATGTAGCTACTGTAAGTCGTCCTGATGTTGCGTGTGCAATAGGGAAACTAAGCCAAAGATGCGCGAATCCGACTGTATCCGATTGGAAAGCAGCGAAGCGGGTATTCAGATATTTACTAAAGACCAAAGACTTGAAGTTAGTATACCAAAGGACCGGGCAACCTCTGAAGGTGTTTTGCGACTCGGATTTTGCGGGTTGTACGGTAGACAGGAAATCCAGGAGCGGGTATGTGTTCATACTCGCTGGTGGTGCGATATCCTGGCTATCCAAAAAACAACCGATTATAGCTCAATCGACGTGCGAAGCGGAATTTGTGGCAATGCAGGAAGCAGCAAGGGAAACAGTGTGGATTTCTTTACTGTTAAAGGAATTGGGTCAACTGTCATATTGCCATCGCCCCTGCAAGATATTCTGCGATAATATCGGAGCTATTTCATGGTCAAAGGACGAAATAGTTGCTGAGAGTTCTAAGCACGTCCAAGTGCGCTACTTTTACGTTAAGAACTGCGTATCGAGGGGGATACTAGATTATACTTATGTACCTAGTCCTGAGAATGTGGCTGACATTCTCACCAAAGGCCTAAATAGGATTAAGACCCAGCAATTTACCAAAGCTATGGGGCTTGTAGAAACTAGCGATCAAAGGGGAGTGTTGAGAAATGTTAAGTTGGTATGATCGCTGCTTACTACAAGCTAAGTTGGTACGACTTCTAACGACGCTCTTTTGTCTTAGAAGTCGACAACGTTGTTCTATTGACTTGGAGATTCCTGTGTGGTAAGACGTGTTATAAGACTGAAATATATTGGAGAAAACGAATCTAAGTGAATCGTTATTTTATAAACCCAAAACTTTATTAAATAACAATCAAAGCCATGTGTCCTGGGTTTTGGTTATGGTGTATGCAAATTCGTCGGGCGGTAAGTTTGCCAAGCTTAAAGCGTTCTCTATTAGTTTCTTCTGTGTGGTGTATCTTTGTGTCAGTGTATCATGGTATAATGTTTTCGTTTCTCGAGTTTATCAGAAATAGGAATAACCTTTTATAGAAAAAGAAAATTTTATATTTATATATATTATATTTTTTTTCTTTCCTTTTTTTTCTTCTTTTTTTTTCTTCTTCCCCCTTTTTTTTGTTTTTTTTTTATTGTTAAAACCTTTGTTTTATTTTAGGTTTTACGTACTTGTTATCAGTGAAAATAAATATTATGAATACTACTTGGATTGTAACTATATACATATATGCGTACAAAATCCACTTCTACATGTTAGATATAATAATATAACAATACTACGTAGATTAATACACAATAAAATATCCTTTTACTCCGGTTATATTTATTACTAACTCTCAATTAATCTATCTTAATTATTTTCTAACCACTTTCTATATTTATCAGCTATTTTATTTCTTTTTGTTAATCTGCGAAATCCATGCATGTACACTTCCTTGTATGGTGATTGATTGTTCACGAGGTAAGTTGCACTTTCACTGTTTTCGTTATTCGTTGAACTAACACGTTTTACATTCAAACAGTAATTGGAACACTCGTAATAAACTTCTTTTCTTTTTCCAAGTTTCCGCTATCTGTGTCATTCGACGAACACTGCCACGCCTCCACAGCACCGTTATAACATTTAGCGATGCTGCTCTTTGCATTAAGGCAATTGAAGTTAATTCGTTCGTTTATTTTCAGCTGGTACATGGTGTCCCGCAAGCAGGGAGCCATATCATATTTTGCATGTAGACCTTCTTGTTTGATGATTACTTGTTTACAAGGTAACTTTCACTTCCCCTCTTTTAATTATTTATTGAATCGACACGTTGTATATTCAAACAATAATTGGAGTACACATAATAATTTTCCCTTTTTCTTTTTAGGTTTTCGCTATCTGTATTATTCGACGGACAGTGTTACACCTCCTTTTGATTTATCCATAATATAGTTATAACATTTAGTAACCTTGTATTTTGCACTGAGACAATTGAAACTAATTTATTCACTTATTTTAGGTAGCTGTCATACATTGTGTTCCACGAACAACGATCCATAACCTATACTTGCACGTACACTTTCTTGTATGTTGATCACTTGTTCACAAGGTAACTTTCACTTTCACTAGTTAATTGTTCATTAAGTTAACACGTTTTATATTTAAGCAATAATTGAAACACGTATAATAATTTTCCTTTTTCCTTTTAGGTGTTCGATATCTGTATTATTCGACGAACAGCACTATAACATATACTACCGCACTACGTTGCCCACTGAAATCGCTTTATTCATTGCTTATTTCGATTATGCGCTAGTTTTAACTTGTTTAAATGCACCGTTCGCGGAATCCCTTTTACTTCGATCTTGACGTTTTGGTTCTGCAAGATTTCTAGCACTTTGTATGGTCCAGTATATTGATCGGAGAATTTTCCTTTACTGGGTTCTTTTAGTAAATATATCGAATCTCCTATTTTAAAATCTTGGGGGTTGATTCGTCGGTCGTAATATTCTTTTGATCTTAGTTTGGATTTTATCAAATTTTCTCTCGCCATTCGTTGTACGGTGTTAATTTTATCGAACAGATCTTCGAGATATTCTGCGTAAGTTGGTTCCATGTTCTCTTCGATTATTACTTCACCAGTAGGTTCTCTGGCTAGATGTCCAAAAACTAATTCGTGCGGGGAGAATTTCGTTCCTTCGTGTACAGAGGTATTATAGGAAAACATAGCTAATTCTACCCATTCGTCCCAATTTTTGGAATTTTCAATGTATAATTTGAGATATTCTATCAGCACGTGGTGAGATCTTTCGATTGAACCGTTACTTTGTGGATGATATGCCGTCGTGGTATATTGTTTGATGCGGAATCTCTTTGCTACTTTCTTCATTAGTGAGGATGTAAAGTTCGTTCCTTGATCAGTGAGAATAGCTCTCGGTGACCCGAAACGACAAATAAATCGCTTTACAAAAACGTCCGCTAAGATAGGCCGAGAGGCTGAAGAGATTCCTCCTAGTGGAATCCCAATTGAGTATTTTGTTAATAAGTCTTGGATAGTTAATATATATTCGTTTCCCTTTTGGGTTTTTGGTAATGGACCTATAATATCCATACTAACCTTATCGAACGCTTTACCTGGTGTGTCTGTAAGTACCATTGGTTGCTTTGCTTTTATTCTTGTGAGTTTCTTCAATTGACATTCCTTACATGTTCTTACGTAATCTTGAATTTCCTTTTTCATATTTTCCCAATAGTAATGTTGTCGTATTCTTTGATAAGTTTTTGTTATTCCTTTGTGTCCTGCTACGCTTGATTCATGTTTTTCTCGTATTATGTTGTTCCGCGCTTCCACAGATGGGGTAATTACTTCCCCAGTGCAAATGGTGATGGTTAAGGTTTTTTCCATAAATATTTCCTTTAATTTTCTGATTGTATATCGCCAGGGTATTGTTTCTCATTTACTGCGTCTAATAGAGATCTTAGCGAGTTTAATAAATTTTCTGGTGTTATTGGAATATTTCTATTTTCCTTTATCGGTAGGAATACAATGTATTTTCCAGAATCGTAATTCAATCTTGCTTTTTCTAACATTAAATCTTCATAACGAGGTAACTTTCCCGTTTCCTTCATTTCTAAGGCTCCTTTATCTATCGGATTGCCATGTATATCTATAAATACTACTTTATGGTCATTTACTCTCGCAATTGAGTCTCGGGTTTCTGAAATTCTTAGTTCCGCAATTATCGTAGGTCTCGTGTCCTTTTCTCGTTGTTGAATTAGTTCTGGAATTACAGTGGAGGTCTCTTTTTCGCTTGTTGTATCCGTGCCTTCTTTTTCTCGATTGGTTATTGCTCTATCTGTACTTACATCGATTTCTGCTAATGCTTGGTCTAAATATTTTATGGGGGTTTCTTCTATTGTAAAATGTTTTCGGGTAAAACCCTTTCCTTGATTTTTAGAATCACTGGATTGAGGCAAGACGTGTGGTTTAGCTTCGAATATGGGAGAGTCTTCGGTTGACGTATCTATTTCGAATCTTTTTGAGACAGGATAGCGAATCGGTGAGACTTCCTCTCTCTTTCTGATTGGTAAACAAACTTCCGGAGGGTTCCTAGATAATGCGTCTGCGTTTGCGTTCGCCCTGCCTTCTTTGTATACAATATCAAATTCGAAGTCCGATAACTTTAATTTCCATTTCCAAATTCTTGAAGTAGGATCTTTGATAGAATGCATCCACGCTAAAGGTTTATGATCGGTTACGATGGTAAACTTTCTTCCGTAAAGATACGGTCGGAAGTGCATTGCGCTGTAAACAATTGCCAGACACTCCTTTTCTATGGTAGAGTAGTTTCGTTCGGCGGGATTTAATAGCCTTGAGGCATACGCAATCGGCAAATCCTTTCCGATTGGCCCTTGACTCAGTACACCGCTTATTGCATATCCTGATGCGTCTGTAGTAAGGTTAAAGGGTTTAGAAAAGTCTGGATATTGCAGGATGGGTTTCGTCACTAACGCTGTCTTTAAATTATTGAATGCGTTTTCTTGATTTTCTGTCCATTTAAAGGGAGTATCTTTCTTTAATAGTTGTGTCAATGGTTTCGCGACCTTGGGGAAATCGGGTATAAATCTTCTGTAATATCCTGCTAGTCCCAGAAATCGTTTGATATTTTTCGCCCTCTTTGGTCGTGGAAATTTTGATACGGCTTCGACTTTCTTTGGGTCGGGTTTCACGCCATCCTCACTAATTATATGTCCTAAATAATTCACCTCGTGTCGCACTTATCAGGTTGTAATCGTAATTTAGCTTTCCTCAGTCTTTCCATTAATTTATTAAATTTAATTTCGCGTTCTTGGAGAGACGTGGAATAAATCACTATGTCATCCAGATAGACGAATAGTTCTATTCCTTGCAGACCAGATAATATTGAATTCATCAAACGTTGAAATGTTGCTGGGGCATCTTTTAATCCAAAGGGCATTCTTTTGAATTGAAAATGCCCGTATGGTGTCGAAAATGCAGTTTTGTGGGCATCTTCCTGTGACATACGGATCTGGTGAAAGCCCGATGCCAAGTCAAACGTGGAAAAATATTTTGCACTTCCTAATTGATCCAATATTTCTGTAATGTTGGGTAGTGGGAAGGCATCGCCAATCGTTTTATCGTTCAATTTTCTATAATCGATGACTAATCTCCAGCGCTTATTTCCTTGCGAATCGGGTTTTTGAGCACAATCCATAACGGGGAGTTATATGGAGATATTGATGGTTCCACTACGTCCGTATCTAGTAGTTCTTGGACCTGTCGATTTATTTCTTCTCGATGTATTGGTGGATATCGATACTGTTTAGTATTGATGGGTATATTATCCGTTGTAATTATCCTATGTTCCAGAACTTTGGTTGCTTCCAATGTATCTCCTGGAATATGAAACCTATCTTGATTATTACGAATCAATTTTTTAGCATTTTCCTTTTCTTCTTCGTTCAAATGTTGGAGTCGTAGTAACTCATTTATTTTATCGTATCTACTTTCCTCCGATCTTAGAACTGTATTGCACGCTGTCCTAGGAAGCGGGGTGGGGGGCGGGGGGGATTTTCAAATTCTTTAATTACCATCGTTGGTGTTGTAAATACGTAATCTCTCGAAGTAGTATTTATTACTCTTATGTAACCTTTTCCTTTATGATTCCTCACAACTGCATTACCAAAATAGATTCCCTTGTTCGGCTCGATTCTTGGAATAAATCCCTCTTTTATCTCTGGATTAGCGATATTAACTGAACACGTTATTGAACTTCGCTTCGGTATAATTATTTTTTCTTTACTATCGAAGGGAATATAAATATTTCCCCATCTGATATGTTTTCCCTCATAATCTAAACGAGCCTTACAACCTGCAAAAAATTCGGATCCTAGGATTCCGTCTTGATCGATTAGCAATGAATCATCGACTGTGATGAAAACCAACCGGATGGCCCGCAACCTGTATTACCGTCTGCCCTAGGGAGACCAGGCTCGTTGCCGTAATTCCTCGCACTTCGATTGATTCCTTTTCGTCGATGATGGCTGAATCGAGTAAAGCAGGTTTCTTGATAATGTTGATTTCCGATCCAGAGTCTAATAATAAACTCGTCTTAGTCTTTAGATCTGGGGAAACTATTCGTGCAGTTGGGTTCGTTGGGGAATCGTTAAATTTTATTGAAATAATTCGGAGAGGTCGCCTTCCGAATCTGAATTCAACTCCTGATGATTTTCCTTCGCCGGTTGCTTGTGCTTCACTCTTTTCCTTTTGCCTTGAGATTCTGGATTCTCTGTCTGTGACCTCGTTTGGTTGTGGGATGACTCCCCCACAATATTTAGTGGTTGTTCGTTCGATCTTATGGTCGGCATTGCGTTCGCTCTGTCTCTCGTTATGGGTGGTGGAGTCGATCTCGCGGGGGTGGCTGTCCTCGTTCTGTTTGTTGCCGTCGGCGCCGGTCGCCTGGTTGCCGCCTGTACTCTTGGGCGATTCGGCGTATCGTTCCTTCGTGGCTCGCCCCATTCTCCCGAAGGACGTGTTTGGTTTCCCGATGGTCTCGAAGCATAGGGTACGATTAATCCGGCATCTACTCGGGCTTTAAATTTGTAACAGTCTTTCACTAGATGCCCGGGTTTTTTGCAATAGTTACACGTGATATTTTGTCTTGTAGAATTCAAAAAATTCTGCGATGGAGGTAGCGATCTTCGATCTTGGCGGTTGTTCCTGATATTGTTGTTAGTGTTCGAAGGATGTGCGTTGTCGCGTCTGTAATAGTTCGAGGGTGTCGGTCGTTGGGGTCGCGTTCTATCGGTTATTTGTTTCAATTCGTGTGTTGCTTTGACGGCTTGACGATACGCATCTTCTAAAGTATGGTACCCTGCTATTTTTACTCGCACATATACCTCGTTCGGAAGTCCTTTAACGAAAGCTTCTTTCGTTTCCCAATCTATAGTATCTTGGATATCGGGGGATATGATGCCGTAGTCGCCTCTTTCTCCGTCCATTATTGCCAATCTAAGATTTCTAACGCGATCCATATAATCTAATATGTCTTCCCCGGGTCGTTGAAATATCGTTCCTAATTCCCCTTTATATTCGTTAAGAGATTTCTTTGGGCCGAATAGATCCTTTAATTTGTTTCCGAAATCGTTTAGACTCGTTAATTCTGTGTCTTCGATGGCGAGGAGCGCGTGTCCACGGAGCTTATTTACTAACAATTTTACCAATTGAGGTTCTTGATATCTGGAAATCATATTTCGCGCGCGCTCACAAGCTCTTAAAAAGTGGAATACCGATGGTCGATATCCGTCAAACACTGGCACCGATTCGATCGCATCTTTTAGCTTAATTGGCTGGGTATGTCCACTCGGCTGGACCGTCTCTTGTTGCGTTGTCGGCGGCGATACGGGTGTTTTAGGTTCTTGTTTTGTTTTAAGTTCGAATAAGCCGCTTTGTAATTCGGCGAGTTTTGCACTCATATCGCGAAAGTTCGCATCCCATGCTTTAAGCTTTTCCGACAATGTCAAAACCATTTCTTCGTCCAACGATTCCACTACACTCGCCATTGTTTCTTAAATATTTGTTAAATATATATATTAATCAAGATAGACTAACTAAATATTAACGACAAGACATAACTGACCTCGGTGCGAAGGAATAAAGTTATGCTACACGAAATAACTGGTAACACAATACACAAAACATTAACTAAATTAAACGAGACTTACATAAATGCAAGTCACGTATAATCAAAACAATGACTATTGAAATTCGGTAACAATACAATCCATGCTATCACATTAAAGTAGCACACGGTATTGACACACAAAATATCATGAAACACAAAACAATATTACAAAACACTACTGAATAAAATTATAGTGATTAACAATTAATTAGTTATTTCAACAACACGTTACTGTTGACATTAAACCAACGCCATACCAAAGAGACACGCGAGCGACCATGTTGAAAAATTCGTCGCGCGCACATACAAATAACAGCCAATGCAATACAATACAGCATCATAATAGCAATGTTAGGTACTAATAAAAAAAAAAAAAAAAAAAAACAAGGAAAAGGGGGAGAGAGTTAAGGAAAATATATATAATAAATAACAACTAACATAATTATAACATATTATATATATTATATTATATACAGGGATACAGTATTCGTACAAAGGAACAGATCCAAACGAAAATTATATATATAAAAAAAAATAAATAATATATATATGTAATATCGTGATATAATATATTTACAAGGAATGGATGATACAGATGTTAATCGGACAGAAAAAGACGATTGTTGTTCAACCTGAACTATTCACACCAAACGTACAGAAAACAGCACAACTAAATAATTAGATAACGACTCGACTTTCACAAAATGCAATCAACACTCTCTCGGCAACGCCACTCGCAAACTCTGTTTGTTGATTCCTTTTCTCCCGTCCCTTGGCAACCGCTCGTGGCCAAGATCACGTAGGTCTCCTCTTTCCAAAACTACGCGATCAAAAACAAACGCCTCGGCTCTCGCGACATTCCACGCGGATCACCCGCCAACTCCCAGGCCTCTCACTCACGATACTACATATATACATTAACTATTTTTATATGTGTGTACAGAACTGATGGCGAACTCATCAACCATTTTCTGAACGACGGATGGAACAACATGAATAGCAATTCACACAGTGGAACTGTAAAGTATTTGTACGAAACCAAATACTGATGCTATCCACCTGTAAACAAACAATATTTATAACTATGCATATAATTTTCACTTATGTTCACCACTATATATATATATACTCGAAGACAAGGTACATTTGTGATATTTATTCCTATTGATGATATATACTTATATATTTATAACAATAAAACAAATCTCATTTATACTACTTACCAATACGTACGCATATATGTATGTCGGATCACGATTCGAATTTTGGGCGCGCGACGACTCTTCATGTGGACTAGCCATCGTTTCACAAAGCCGAGATTTTATTTACACGTATATACAGGTCTATCACTAAGCTTAACAAATAATAAGTACAACTAATAATAAGTCTAACAAACACTAAGACTAATGAATAATACGATCTACGAATAATTAAATTAAATAATACTATTAGCAATGTTTGAGTTCAAACGAATCCACGGTCACCGGGATAACTCCTTACTAAGCGAAACTAACTTAGACGCAAATGCGATCGTCGAAAATGCTCGATGTATCACTCTCCAAGGCAATCGCAAGAATGCCAGCCTCGTGGTGATTTTTCTCCCTGTACGATTGCATTTTGTTTTCTATACCCGTTTGGAAGCATCGAGAAGGTTCCAAACGCCGTTGCTAGGCACACTCGTTGGAAGCATCGAGAAAGTTCCAAACGCCGTTGCTAGGCAGTTTCTGCCTGGAGTTTTGATTACTAATACAATGTATGTCCCATTGCATCGGCACCTCCGAGGCAACATCACACGTGGCTAGGCCCGCTCTCGAGGCCGCATGCCGCCACAACCACATTTCTCGGAAAACACATACAACCACTCCAGACCTCCGTTAGATAAAACATCCATCCCGTGACCGTGGCTACGTTCAGCGACCGATTCTCACCTCGAACCCAATCTCGCTTATTACAAATCTTAAGCAATTACAACTATAATAAAATCTAGGCTAAGGTACTAGAGGATGTTCCCAAAATTTCCAAGGAAAGGCTTCGGCTTTCCTTTCATCTCCGACATGTATATAATTACAAGCCAAGTAGTATTCATAATATTTATTTTCACTGATAACAAGTACGTAAAACCTAAAATAAATCAAAGGTTTTAACAATAAAAAAAAAACAAAAAAAAAAGAAAGAAAAGGGGAAGAAGAAAAATAAAGAAGAAAAAAAAGGAAAGAAAAAAAATATAATATTGTTAGGGAAGTGATACATTTACACTGTACATGAGAGTGTGTGTGTAAGGGCCAGAGGGCGTCAAGGCTTAGTGGAGACAAAAGACTGTTGCCAGATGTTAGCAGAATCTAGGATAGTCGGTTGGCGACCAGCGTGCGTGCAAGACGTTCTTCAGAGAGTAATATAGATGTATAACTGTTGTGTGGGAAATATAGGCAATAATTTGTATTCCCAAATCCTCGAATTTCCTTAACAAATATATATAAATATAAAATTTTCTTTTTCTATAAAAGGTTATTACTATTTCTGATAAACTCGAGAAATGAAAACATTATACCATGATACACTGACACAAAGATACACCACACAGAAGAAACTAACAGAGAACGCTTTAAGCTTGGCAAACTTACCGCCCGACGAATTTGCATACACCATAACCAAAACCCAGGACACATGGCTCTGATCGCAGGAGAAGCGATCCATATAGTCAAATGCATTCCGGTACAAGTAAAGGTACGACATACAACAAAATGCTACTCGGAACTACCCGTTTGGCAAAGGAATCGCACCACAGAAACTCCACCCGGACGTGCGCCAAACGTGGCGATATTCAGCACCATCGTCGTTGGCCACGAGCGGAAGCCACGTCATGTTCCCGGCAGAAAATCTGCAGTCTCGAACGCATTGGCGAGAGGAGCAACAGGAAAAATAATCGTCCCTGGAACAGTAAACATCCTGGGAATGATGGACAAAACACATTAACGACAATAGCGAAAAATACCGTATCAAGCTTATGGACTGGTTTTATGGAATTTGGAACTGTCAGTGCAGCAATATTTGGAATACTCGCAATATTTAAACTAATCAAAACAATAATAGATATAGCCGCACACGGATACCAGTTACGTGAAACTTACGAATGTGGAATCGCCCTATTAGGAGCAATATGCGGCTCAGTCACCCACCCGCTACGATACCTCAAAAGAAGACGAAATATCGATGATCAAACAGCACAACCTCAAGGGATATCGATAACACCGGTAGTCACTCAACTACCAACGACATCTACGTCCGCCTTGAGCGAACTCAGAGATACCATCAGTCAAATTTCCTTTGGAAATTTGAACTTCAAGGGCGGGGGTGTCACGTCCCGCGCTCCGCACACGCCGTAACAAGAACAAGAAAACCATTCTATACAAAACACGCGAATAAGGATTTGAATGCACAAACGAACACACGGCACTACGAAACGAAAGGAAGGATTAACAAAACGAGGGCGATTAACGGATCCAACCAATAAACAAAATACATATACACACAATTCAAAATAAACCAGGAAATAAGAATAACTACAAAAGGGGAAAATAATTGAAACGCCAGGAATATATATATATATATATATATATATGTATGTGTGCGCGTATGTTTTATATTATCGAATACTCTATAAAATAAACTACTCAAAACAATAAATAACGCAATCGAAGAATTACAAAACATTATATATATATATATATATATATATATATATATATATATATATATACATATATACACGTATTCATATGCATATTTCTCTAGGCAGTGTAGTATTCATACGAAATGAAATGTCAATTATTTATTTATCCTTTACCGGAATGTAGGCTAGTTTTAAGTATGTATCTTAGATTTTCGATTTGATAGAATTCGCACACATATATATATTTCTGACAATGTAACCTTCATTTCTTTAATAATACAATATTGTATGTTTTATGTATTCGTTAAACTATTAGTTTTTGACTTCATGTATACTTTTATTTCATAAATTGATAATATTGTATTTATTGCATAGTATTGGAAGCACTGTCTCTAATATTTACTAGGTTATTACATGTTCGGCATATATGTTTATACTTATATGTAACTGTCCAAATTGATTGATTGAAATATATTTATATATATATATATATATATATATGCGTCTAAAAAATTTATTGTAGCTGTGTATGTGGACGACATCCTCGTGTTTGGGACGAATGAGTGGATTGAGATATTCAAAACTAGGATTAAGGACAAATTAGATGTTAGAATGCTAGGCGTAGACACTCAATTTCTGTCCATCCACCTGAGTAAGCCAAACAGCACCACTGTAGTATTCGATCAATCTGTACAGATAGGTCAAATGCTGGATCTGTTTGACATTACTCGTGAGGTTGGGGTGGTGGGAGTGTCGACACCGCTAGCTAGAGAATGCGAGGCTGGTTTTGATATTGAACGTGATGAGCCTCTCGACAGTAAATTATATGAACAAGCTGTGGGGCACATAATGTATGTAGCTACTGTAAGTCGTCCTGATGTTGCGTGTGCAATAGGGAAACTAAGCCAAAGATGCGCGAATCCGACTGTATCCGATTGGAAAGCAGCGAAGCGGGTATTCAGATATTTACTAAAGACCAAAGACTTGAAGTTAGTATACCAAAGGACCGGGCAACCTCTGAAGGTGTTTTGCGACTCGGATTTTGCGGGTTGTACGGTAGACAGGAAATCCAGGAGCGGGTATGTGTTCATACTCGCTGGTGGTGCGATATCCTGGCTATCCAAAAAACAACCGATTATAGCTCAATCGACGTGCGAAGCGGAATTTGTGGCAATGCAGGAAGCAGCAAGGGAAACAGTGTGGATTTCTTTACTGTTAAAGGAATTGGGTCAACTGTCATATTGCCATCGCCCCTGCAAGATATTCTGCGATAATATCGGAGCTATTTCATGGTCAAAGGACGAAATAGTTGCTGAGAGTTCTAAGCACGTCCAAGTGCGCTACTTTTACGTTAAGAACTGCGTATCGAGGGGGATACTAGATTATACTTATGTACCTAGTCCTGAGAATGTGGCTGACATTCTCACCAAAGGCCTAAATAGGATTAAGACCCAGCAATTTACCAAAGCTATGGGGCTTGTAGAAACTAGCGATCAAAGGGGAGTGTTGAGAAATGTTAAGTTGGTATGATCGCTGCTTACTACAAGCTAAGTTGGTACGACTTCTAACGACGCTCTTTTGTCTTAGAAGTCGACCACGTTGTTCTATTGACTTGGAGATTCCTGTGTGGTAAGACGTGTTATAAGACTGAAATATATTGGAGAAAACGAATCTAAGTGAATCGTTATTTTATAAACCCAAAACCTTATTAAATAACAATCAAAGCCATGTGTCCTGGGTTTTGGTTATGGTGTATGCAAATTCGTCGGGCGGTAAGTTTGCCAAGCTTAAAGCGTTCTCTATTAGTTTCTTCTGTGTGGTGTATCTTTGTGTCAGTGTATCATGGTATAATGTTTTCGTTTCTCGAGTTTATCAGAAATAGGAATAACCTTTTATAGAAAAAGAAAATTTTATATTTATATATATTATATTTTTTTTCTTTCCTTTTTTTTCTTCTTTTTTTTTCTTCTTCCCCCTTTTTTTTGTTTTTTTTTTATTGTTAAAACCTTTGTTTTATTTTAGGTTTTACGTACTTGTTATCAGTGAAAATAAATATTATGAATACTACTTGGATTGTAACTATATACATATATGCGTACAAAATCCACTTCTACATGTTAGATATAATAATATAACAATACTACGTAGATTAATACACAATAAAATATCCTTTTACTCCGGTTATATTTATTACTAACTCTCAATTAATCTATCTTAATTATTTTCTAACCACTTTCTATATTTATCAGCTATTTTATTTCTTCTTGTTAATCTGCGAAATCCATGCATGTACACTTCCTTGTATGGTGATTGATTGTTCACGAGGTAAGTTGCACTTTCACTGTTTTCGTTATTCGTTGAACTAACACGTTTTACATTCAAACAGTAATTGGAACACTCGTAATAAACTTCTTTTCTTTTTCCAAGTTTCCGCTATCTGTGTCATTCGACGAACACTGCCACGCCTCCACAGCACCGTTATAACATTTAGCGATGCTGCTCTTTGCATTAAGGCAATTGAAGTTAATTCGTTCGTTTATTTTCAGCTGGTACATGGTGTCCCGCAAGCAGGGAGCCATATCATATTTTGCATGTAGACCTTCTTGTTTGATGATTACTTGTTTACAAGGTAACTTTCACTTCCCCTCTTTTAATTATTTATTGAATCGACACGTTGTATATTCAAACAATAATTGGAGTACACATAATAATTTTCCCTTTTTCTTTTTAGGTTTTCGCTATCTGTATTATTCGACGGACAGTGTTACACCTCCTTTTGATTTATCCATAATATAGTTATAACATTTAGTAACCTTGTATTTTGCACTGAGACAATTGAAACTAATTTATTCACTTATTTTAGGTAGCTGTCATACATTGTGTTCCACGAACAACGATCCATAACCTATACTTGCACGTACACTTTCTTGTATGTTGATCACTTGTTCACAAGGTAACTTTCACTTTCACTAGTTAATTGTTCATTAAGTTAACACGTTTTATATTTAAGCAATAATTGAAACACGTATAATAATTTTCCTTTTTCCTTTTAGGTGTTCGATATCTGTATTATTCGACGAACAGCACTATAACATATACTACCGCACTACGTTGCCCACTGAAATCGCTTTATTCATTGCTTATTTCGATTATGCGCTAGTTTTAACTTGTTTAAATGCACCGTTCGCGGAATCCCTTTTACTTCGATCTTGACGTTTTGGTTCTGCAAGATTTCTAGCACTTTGTATGGTCCAGTATATTGATCGGAGAATTTTCCTTTACTGGGTTCTTTTAGTAAATATATCGAATCTCCTATTTTAAAATCTTGGGGGTTGATTCGTCGGTCGTAATATTCTTTTGATCTTAGTTTGGATTTTATCAAATTTTCTCTCGCCATTCGTTGTACGGTGTTAATTTTATCGAACAGATCTTCGAGATATTCTGCGTAAGTTGGTTCCATGTTCTCTTCGATTATTACTTCACCAGTAGGTTCTCTGGCTAGATGTCCAAAAACTAATTCGTGCGGGGAGAATTTCGTTCCTTCGTGTACAGAGGTATTATAGGAAAACATAGCTAATTCTACCCATTCGTCCCAATTTTTGGAATTTTCAATGTATAATTTGAGATATTCTATCAGCACGTGGTGAGATCTTTCGATTGAACCGTTACTTTGTGGATGATATGCCGTCGTGGTATATTGTTTGATGCGGAATCTCTTTGCTACTTTCTTCATTAGTGAGGATGTAAAGTTCGTTCCTTGATCAGTGAGAATAGCTCTCGGTGACCCGAAACGACAAATAAATCGCTTTACAAAAACGTCCGCTAAGATAGGCCGAGAGGCTGAAGAGATTCCTCCTAGTGGAATCCCAATTGAGTATTTTGTTAATAAGTCTTGGATAGTTAATATATATTCGTTTCCCTTTTGGGTTTTTGGTAATGGACCTATAATATCCATACTAACCTTATCGAACGCTTTACCTGGTGTGTCTGTAAGTACCATTGGTTGCTTTGCTTTTATTCTTGTGAGTTTCTTCAATTGACATTCCTTACATGTTCTTACGTAATCTTGAATTTCCTTTTTCATATTTTCCCAATAGTAATGTTGTCGTATTCTTTGATAAGTTTTTGTTATTCCTTTGTGTCCTGCTACGCTTGATTCATGTTTTTCTCGTATTATGTTGTTCCGCGCTTCCACAGATGGGGTAATTACTTCCCCAGTGCAAATGGTGATGGTTAAGGTTTTTTCCATAAATATTTCCTTTAATTTTCTGATTGTATATCGCCAGGGTATTGTTTCTCATTTACTGCGTCTAATAGAGATCTTAGCGAGTTTAATAAATTTTCTGGTGTTATTGGAATATTTCTATTTTCCTTTATCGGTAGGAATACAATGTATTTTCCAGAATCGTAATTCAATCTTGCTTTTTCTAACATTAAATCTTCATAACGAGGTAACTTTCCCGTTTCCTTCATTTCTAAGGCTCCTTTATCTATCGGATTGCCATGTATATCTATAAATACTACTTTATGGTCATTTACTCTCGCAATTGAGTCTCGGGTTTCTGAAATTCTTAGTTCCGCAATTATCGTAGGTCTCGTGTCCTTTTCTCGTTGTTGAATTAGTTCTGGAATTACAGTGGAGGTCTCTTTTTCGCTTGTTGTATCCGTGCCTTCTTTTTCTCGATTGGTTATTGCTCTATCTGTACTTACATCGATTTCTGCTAATGCTTGGTCTAAATATTTTATGGGGGTTTCTTCTATTGTAAAATGTTTTCGGGTAAAACCCTTTCCTTGATTTTTAGAATCACTGGATTGAGGCAAGACGTGTGGTTTAGCTTCGAATATGGGAGAGTCTTCGGTTGACGTATCTATTTCGAATCTTTTTGAGACAGGATAGCGAATCGGTGAGACTTCCTCTCTCTTTCTGATTGGTAAACAAACTTCCGGAGGTTTCCTAGATAATGCGTCTGCGTTTCCGTTCGCCCTGCCTTCTTTGTATACAATATCAAATTCGAAGTCCGATAACTTTAATTTCCATTTCCAAATTCTTGAAGTAGGATCTTTGATAGAATGCATCCACGCTAAAGGTTTATGATCGGTTACGATGGTAAACTTTCTTCCGTAAAGATACGGTCGGAAGTGCATTGCGCTGTAAACAATTGCCAGACACTCCTTTTCTATGGTAGAGTAGTTTCGTTCGGCGGGATTTAATAGCCTTGAGGCATACGCAATCGGCAAATCCTTTCCGATTGGCCCTTGACTCAGTACACCGCTTATTGCATATCCTGATGCGTCTGTAGTAAGGTTAAAGGGTTTAGAAAAGTCTGGATATTGCAGGATGGGTTTCGTCACTAACGCTGTCTTTAAATTATTGAATGCGTTTTCTTGATTTTCTGTCCATTTAAAGGGAGTATCTTTCTTTAATAGTTGTGTCAATGGTTTCGCGACCTTGGGGAAATCGGGTATAAATCTTCTGTAATATCCTGCTAGTCCCAGAAATCGTTTGATATTTTTCGCCCTCTTTGGTCGTGGAAATTTTGATACGGCTTCGACTTTCTTTGGGTCGGGTTTCACGCCATCCTCACTAATTATATGTCCTAAATAATTCACCTCGTGTCGTAAAAATTCGCACTTATCAGGTTGTAATCGTAATTTAGCTTTCCTCAGTCTTTCCATTAATTTATTAAATTTAATTTCGCGTTCTTGGAGAGACGTGGAATAAATCACTATGTCATCCAGATAGACGAATAGTTCTATTCCTTGCAGACCAGATAATATTGAATTCATCAAACGTTGAAATGTTGCTGGGGCATCTTTTAATCCAAAGGGCATTCTTTTGAATTGAAAATGCCCGTATGGTGTCGAAAATGCAGTTTTGTGGGCATCTTCCTGTGACATACGGATCTGGTGAAAGCCCGATGCCAAGTCAAACGTGGAAAAATATTTTGCACTTCCTAATTGATCCAATATTTCTGTAATGTTGGGTAGTGGGAAGGCATCGCCAATCGTTTTATCGTTCAATTTTCTATAATCGATGACTAATCTCCAGCGCTTATTTCCTTGCGAATCGGGTTTTTGAGCACAATCCATAACGGGGAGTTATATGGAGATATTGATGGTTCCACTACGTCCGTATCTAGTAGTTCTTGGACCTGTCGATTTATTTCTTCTCGATGTATTGGTGGATATCGATACTGTTTAGTATTGATGGGTATATTATCCGTTGTAATTATCCTATGTTCCAGAACTTCGGTTGCTTCCAATGTATCTCCTGGAATATGAAACCTATCTTGATTATTACGAATCAATTTTTTAGCATTTTCCTTTTCTTCTTCGTTCAAATGTTCGAGTCGTAGTAACTCATTTATTTTATCGTATCTACTTTCCTCCGATCTTAGAACTGTATTGCACGCTGTCCTAGGAAGCGGGGTGGGGGGCGGGGGGGATTTTCAAATTCTTTAATTACCATCGTTGGTGTTGTAAATACGTAATCTCTCGAAGTAGTATTTATTACTCTTATGTAACCTTTTCCTTTATGATTCCTCACAACTGCATTACCAAAATAGATTCCCTTGTTCGGCTCGATTCTTGGAATAAATCCCTCTTTTATCTCTGGATTAGCGATATTAACTGAACACGTTATTGAACTTCGCTTCGGTATAATTATTTTTTCTTTACTATCGAAGGGAATATAAATATTTCCCCATCTGATATGTTTTCCCTCATAATCTAAACGAGCCTTACAACCTGCAAAAAATTCGGATCCTAGGATTCCGTCTTGATCGATTAGCAATGAATCATCGACTATGATGAAAACCAACCGGATGGCCCGCAACCTGTATTACCGTCTGCCCTAGGGAGACCAGGCTCGTTGCCGTAATTCCTCGCACTTCGATTGATTCCTTTTCGTCGATGATGGCTGAATCGAGTAAAGCAGGTTTCTTGATAATGTTGATTTCCGATCCAGAGTCTAATAATAAACTCGTCTTAGTCTTTAGATCTGGGGAAACTATTCGTGCAGTTGGGTTCGTTGGGGAATCGTTAAATTTTATTGAAATAATTCGGAGAGGTCGCCTTCCGAATCTGAATTCAACTCCTGATGATTTTCCTTCGCCGGTTGCTTGTGCTTCACTCTTTTCCTTTTGCCTTGAGATTCTGGATTCTCTGTCTGTGACCTCGTTTGGTTGTGGGATGACTCCCCCACAATATTTAGTGGTTGTTCGTTCGATCTTATGGTCGGCATTGCGTTCGCTCTGTCTCTCGTTATGGGTGGTGGAGTCGATCTCGCGGGGGTGGCTGTCCTCGTTCTGTTTGTTGCCGTCGGCGCCGGTCGCCTGGTTGCCGCCTGTACTCTTGGGCGATTCGGCGTATCGTTCCTTCGTGGCTCGCCCCATTCTCCCGAAGGACGTGTTTGGTTTCCCGATGGTCTCGAAGCATAGGGTACGATTAATCCGGCATCTACTCGGGCTTTAAATTTGTAACAGTCTTTCACTAGATGCCCGGGTTTTTTGCAATAGTTACACGTGATATTTTGTCTTGTAGAATTCAAAAAATTCTGCGATGGAGGTAGCGATCTTCGATCTTGGCGGTTGTTCCTGATATTGTTGTTAGTGTTCGAAGGATGTGCGTTGTCGCGTCTGTAATAGTTCGAGGGTGTCGGTCGTTGGGGTCGCGTTCTATCGGTTATTTGTTTCAATTCGTGTGTTGCTTTGACGGCTTGACGATACGCATCTTCTAAAGTATGGTACCCTGCTATTTTTACTCGCACATATACCTCGTTCGGAAGTCCTTTAACGAAAGCTTCTTTCGTTTCCCAATCTATAGTATCTTGGATATCGGGGGATATGATGCCGTAGTCGCCTCTTTCTCCGTCCATTATTGCCAATCTAAGATTTCTAACGCGATCCATATAATCTAATATGTCTTCCCCGGGTCGTTGAAATATCGTTCCTAATTCCCCTTTATATTCGTTAAGAGATTTCTTTGGGCCGAATAGATCCTTTAATTTGTTTCCGAAATCGTTTAGACTCGTTAATTCTGTGTCTTCGATGGCGAGGAGCGCGTGTCCACGGAGCTTATTTACTAACAATTTTACCAATTGAGGTTCTTGATATCTGGAAATCATATTTCGCGCGCGCTCACAAGCTCTTAAAAAGTGGAATACCGATGGTCGATATCCGTCAAACACTGGCACCGATTCGATCGCATCTTTTAGCTTAATTGGCTGGGTATGTCCACTCGGCTGGACCGTCTCTTGTTGCGTTGTCGGCGGCGATACGGGTGTTTTAGGTTCTTGTTTTGTTTTAAGTTCGAATAAGCCGCTTTGTAATTCGGCGAGTTTTGCACTCATATCGCGAAAGTTCGCATCCCATGCTTTAAGCTTTTCCGACAATGTCAAAACCATTTCTTCGTCCAACGATTCCACTACACTCGCCATTGTTTCTTAAATATTTGTTAAATATATATATTAATCAAGATAGACTAACTAAATATTAACGACAAGACATAACTGACCTCGGTGCGAAGGAATAAAGTTATGCTACACGAAATAACTGGTAACACAATACACAAAACATTAACTAAATTAAACGAGACTTACATAAATGCAAGTCACGTATAATCAAAACAATGACTATTGAAATTCGGTAACAATACAATCCATGCTATCACATTAAAGTAGCACACGGTATTGACACACAAAATATCATGAAACACAAAACAATATTACAAAACACTACTGAATAAAATTATAGTGATTAACAATTAATTAGTTATTTCAACAACACGTTACTGTTGACATTAAACCAACGCCATACCAAAGAGACACGCGAGCGACCATGTTGAAAAATTCGTCGCGCGCACATACAAATAACAGCCAATGCAATACAATACAGCATCATAATAGCAATGTTAGGTACTAATAAAAAAAAAAAAAAAAAAAAACAAGGAAAAGGGGGAGAGAGTTAAGGAAAATATATATAATAAATAACAACTAACATAATTATAACATATTATATATATTATATTATATACAGGGATACAGTATTCGTACAAAGGAACAGATCCAAACGAAAATTATATATATAAAAAAAAATAAATAATATATATATGTAATATCGTGATATAATATATTTACAAGGAATGGATGATACAGATGTTAATCGGACAGAAAAAGACGATTGTTGTTCAACCTGAACTATTCACACCAAACGTACAGAAAACAGCACAACTAAATAATTAGATAACGACTCGACTTTCACAAAATGCAATCAACACTCTCTCGGCAACGCCACTCGCAAACTCTGTTTGTTGATTCCTTTTCTCCCGTCCCTTGGCAACCGCTCGTGGCCAAGATCACGTAGGTCTCCTCTTTCCAAAACTACGCGATCAAAAACAAACGCCTCGGCTCTCGCGACATTCCACGCGGATCACCCGCCAACTCCCAGGCCTCTCACTCACGATACTACATATATACATTAACTATTTTTATATGTGTGTACAGAACTGATGGCGAACTCATCAACCATTTTCTGAACGACGGATGGAACAACATGAATAGCAATTCACACAGTGGAACTGTAAAGTATTTGTACGAAACCAAATACTGATGCTATCCACCTGTAAACAAACAATATTTATAACTATGCATATAATTTTCACTTATGTTCACCACTATATATATATATATATATATATATATATATATATATATATATATATATATATACTCGAAGACAAGGTACATTTGTGATATTTATTCCTATTGATGATATATACTTATATATTTATAACAATAAAACAAATCTCATTTATACTACTTACCAATACGTACGCATATATGTATGTCGGATCACGATTCGAATTTTGGGCGCGCGACGACTCTTCGTGTGGACTAGCCATCGTTTCACAAAGCCGAGATTTTATTTACACGTATATACAGGTCTATCACTAAGCTTAACAAATAATAAGTACAACTAATAATAAGTCTAACAAACACTAAGACTAATGAATAATACGATCTACGAATAATTAAATTAAATAATACTATTAGCAATGTTTGAGTTCAAACGAATCCACGGTCACCGGGATAACTCCTTACTAAGCGAAACTAACTTAGACGCAAATGCGATCGTCGAAAATGCTCGATGTATCACTCTCCAAGGCAATCGCAAGAATGCCAGCCTCGTGGTGATTTTTCTCCCTGTACGATTGCATTTTGTTTTCTATACCCGTTTGGAAGCATCGAGAAGGTTCCAAACGCCGTTGCTAGGCACACTCGTTGGAAGCATCGAGAAAGTTCCAAACGCCGTTGCTAGGCAGTTTCTGCCTGGAGTTTTGATTACTAATACAATGTATGTCCCATTGCATCGGCACCTCCGAGGCAACATCACACGTGGCTAGGCCCGCTCTCGAGGCCGCATGCCGCCACAACCACATTTCTCGGAAAACACATACAACCACTCCAGACCTCCGTTAGATAAAACATCCATCCCGTGACCGTGGCTACGTTCAGCGACCGATTCTCACCTCGAACCCAATCTCGCTTATTACAAATCTTAAGCAATTACAACTATAATAAAATCTAGGCTAAGGTACTAGAGGATGTTCCCAAAATTTCCAAGGAAAGGCTTCGGCTTTCCTTTCATCTCCGACATGTATATAATTACAAGCCAAGTAGTATTCATAATATTTATTTTCACTGATAACAAGTACGTAAAACCTAAAATAAATCAAAGGTTTTAACAATAAAAAAAAAACAAAAAAAAAGAAAGAAAAAGGGGAAGAAGAAAAATAAAGAAGAGAAAAAAGGAAAGAAAAAAAATATAATATTGTTAGGGAAGTGATACATTTACACTGTACATGAGAGTGTGTGTGTAAGGGCCAGAGGGCGTCAAGGCTTAGTGGAGACAAAAGACTGTTGCCAGATGTTAGCAGAATCTAGGATAGTCGGTTGGCGACCAGCGTGCGTGCAAGACGTTCTTCAGAGAGTAATATAGATGTATAACTGTTGTGTGGGAAATATAGGCAATAATTTGTATTCCCAAATCCTCGAATTTCCTTAACAAATATATATAAATATAAAATTTTCTTTTTCTATAAAAGGTTATTACTATTTCTGATAAACTCGAGAAATGAAAACATTATACCATGATACACTGACACAAAGATACACCACACAGAAGAAACTAACAGAGAACGCTTTAAGCTTGGCAAACTTACCGCCCGACGAATTTGCATACACCATAACCAAAACCCAGGACACATGGCTCTGATCGCAGGAGAAGCGATCCATATAGTCAAATGCATTCCGGTACAAGTAAAGGTACGACATACAACAAAATGCTACTCGGAACTACCCGTTTGGCAAAGGAATCGCACCACAGGAACTCCACCCGG